>NC_056729.1:266495278-266795278 GCF_019279795.1 Protopterus annectens
GAAAGAAAAAAAAATTTTTTTTAAATCCTTTTTGGGGAAAAAATTAAAAAAAGGGTTTGGGACTGAGGGCTAACTGCAGACAGATAACCTAAGTGTGATGACTGCAACAGTGAATGCACTCTAGCATCTACATTTATGGTAAGTGTACACAACTGTACTTTCGCAAATGTGCCGGTCGGTAGCTACCAGAGTTTGAATTACAGCTGAAAATGGCTAAAGCATAAGTACCCCATTGGGGATAATATTTTCTTGCACTAACCAATGTCTGCAAAAGTTAATTGTCTCACCTATGGAAAGCAAATCCCATACCGAGACATCTATTCATACTGAGTCACTTGTTTAGGCCCAGACCATGACGTCCCCCATTGCCGGTTCTGTGCCCTCTAACTTGAGAACCATTCATCGTAGAGCTCTTATTTTAGCCAGATACTTTCATTTTCCATCTTCGCATTCCAAAATGGCATCCATCAGCCAACAATCCATAGACACTCTGAAAAAATGTAAGGATAAAGATAGAGACAGACCACAAGGCTAAGTCTTCCGACAACGTCAGTTCTCTGGAATTCATTGAGGTGCCTTCACAGCACCTGATGCCAGATGCGATACCTTCCCAGGCCTCTACTGAGACCCTTTCGGAGTCTAGTATGCCACAGAAATCTTCTTAGTCTTCCAAACATTTGGTTGTCTCTGCCTTGGTTGGGTCTGGAGTCGTGACGCAGGCACCAGCTTCTGAAGCTGTTTTTCACATTACCGAATATAGACATAAAAAGACATCTTCTCATCCAGCTACCATTTCTCTTAGACCGATGGATACGCTTAGGCCTAGAAGCAAGGCCACTCCTAGGAAAACTACCTGTAGCCACCATTTTACTCCTGCTCCACCACCCCAAGCTCAAATGTTTAAAATGGCAGAGGATCTTATCCTTATCGGGGGTAGTTGGGCCACAACTTCTAAAAGGAAGAGACCTTTCTCCTGAAATACTGATGGAACAGGATTCTGAAAAGACTGATTACTTGGATTTTGAAGAGGAACAACAACCTCTTAACTACTTATGAGGATTCAGATGCAAAGGAATCCCATTACTTCTGCCTCCCCACCAGAAGATCTTTCCTTTGGGGAAACCCTTCAGACCCTCCGAGAACATTTCCACTGGGAATCCCAGGACTTCCCTCAATTTAAGAAAGGACTAAGAGTTTCTAGACCTGCTCCAGCACAGATCCTTGGTCACCCCTCCAATCTTAGAGGTGGTGGATGATGTCTTCCATGAATCCAGCTTCGCTCCTGACACCCTTCCACCATGTATTAAGTACCGGATTCTCACAAATACCTGTACAGAAATCCTGCTGCAGACATGGAGGTCATTACACAGGGAGCAAAAGGAGATAAGGCTAGTTCTGTAAAGAATCCTATTCCTTCTAACAAGGATTCCAGAGCTCTGGACAGATGGGGTAAAAAAGTATACATCTGCAACCTTGGCTATCAGAGCACTCAACTGTCAGTTCCACATGTTAAAATATCAACAACACACTTTGAAACTATTAAAACAAAAGATTTCAACCTTTCCTGACTGTGCCAATTCGAAAGCTTTAGCAGATTTACTGCACTCTACTTGTCAAGTCGCTAAATACTCATTACACTGTGGATGTGATATCCTAGAAGCCTCAAGCAGGGTAGCAGTGTCAGGATCTGTGATTAGGAGTCATGCATGGTTGAAGGAACAACCTCTTCCCTGATCATTTCAAATCTAAATTACTTGATGCACCCTTGGATAAGGACTGCTTGTTTGGAGTAAAAGCAGAAGAGGTGCTTAAAAAGATGGAAGACTAAGCAAAATCTATGCAAACAGTAAAAGGATTTCTTTCAGGTACAACCTCCTAGGTTCAGCAGGAATGTTCCCTCAAAGCACTGGTCCTTTCCTGCACATAGCAGACGTGCAAGGTAAGCCCTGCAGTGACAGACCACCCTAACTCCTATCCCATGGACAACAGAGAACCAAACAGTGGACTACTACCGCTCCAAAGGCAGGGAGTTCTAAGCCATCCCTCTATGGCAAAAACTCGCAGTGACTCCCTCTTCCCCCCTCTGCCATCTTTTCACTCACCAAAAACTAGGAGAAAGGCTCTCCCTCTGCAAAGTTAAATTGGCTTTCTGTAACAAAGGACCAATGGGTCTTAAAGATCATTTTTCAGGAATACAAATTCTTCAACGAAATCCTAATTCCAAGAGGGTACCCAGACTTGCCTCCAAATCAGTGGGCAAAGGCATTGAAACAAGTCCAAACTCTCATATCCCAAGGGGGAGTAGAACCTGTGCCCTCAGATCAAACAGGCAAAGGCTTTTATTCCAGACTATTCCTTGTTCCCAGAAGAGGAAACTTGGCTCCCCATCCTAGATCTATCCATTCTGAACATCTCCCTGGTGGTTCCCAAATTCAAAATGCTGACTTTGCAGCAGCTGCTGCCTATGCTGACAAAAAATGCATGGTTAGTTACCCTAGAGCTGAAAGATGCCTATCTCCACATCCCCATAATGGAATCCTGCAGAAAATCCCTTCACTTCAGAGCAGGCTCATACTTTCAACTCTATGTGCTACCCTTTGGCTTATCTACTGCTCCCATGGTATTCACCAAATACTTAGCCCCGGCCGTAGCCTTTTGCAGACAGAAAAATGTACAGATTTACCCTTATCTGGATGAATGCCTCATTCAGGCAGATTGCAAAGAAAAACTCCTCAAGGACCTCCTCTTTGTCAAAACCCTGTTAACCTCCTTAGGGTACACCATCAATGAGAAGAAATCAAAGCAAACACCCTCCAGGAAGATCTTTTTTTTTGGGGGAGCACTGCTGGACACAGCATCCCAAATAGCCTTCCTATCCCCAGAAAAGCAGAGCTTTCTGTGCCTCTGTTTTATCCAGCTGGCTTCCAGAAGTCCTCTTGCTGTGAGGAAGTTCCTGCAAGCCTTGGGGTACATGGCATCTTGCATCCTTCTACTTCATCTGGCTAGGCTTCACATGAGGAAACATCAGTAGTATCTAAAGAACCTTGGTTGTCAGCACTCTCAGCCTCTAGAGACCTCTCTCCCTCTGATCCCCTGTATAAGGGCCACATTTCTCTGGTGGGCAGGGGTGTGTACCAAGTACAAGGGTCTTCCCTTCATCCTTCGCCCTACCGGGCAGACAATCACCACCAACACCTCAGACATTGCTTGGGGTGCTCACCTAGCAGGAAGGTGCACCCAGGGTCTTTGGGATGCCTAGCATCTTCTCTTACACATCAGTCAGAAGGATATGATGGCAGTACAAAAGGCTCTGACATCCTTCAAACCCCATCTCAGGCCGGGGGTTCTCCTTATCAAAATGGACACCACCACAGTAATGTGGTACATCAACAAACAGGGAGGGACTCAGTCTTATCCTCTGTGCAGGCGAGCCATGATCCTGTGGCTTACAGCCTCCTCCATGGGATTACACTTAATTGCCCAATACCTACCAGGGATCAACAGCACCCTGGTAGACCACCTAAGCAGAAACTTACTGGACCCCCCACGAATGGCAGCTCCACAGAAAAATCTTTTTGCAAGTCATTCAGGAGTGGGGATCTCCGGAGGTGTATCTCTTTGCTTCACACCTCAACCACCAGCTGAAGAAATTCTGTACCAGGGAGTATCACCACCTAGTGTGGAAGGTGGATGCCTTGACCTACCCCTGGAACTCCCTCTTTGTGTACGCATTCCCTCCTCTGCCTCTTATTCCCAAGGTACTGATCAAGATAAAGGAGGAGAGACCCAAGGCCATCCTCATTACTCCAGATTGGCCCGGACAACATTGGTACCCTTTACTGCACTTCCTGACATTACAGCCTCCCAGGCAGCTTCCCCTCATCTCAGACCTCTTGACCCAGGTGGGGGGAATGCTGCACCCAGACTTGCAGACTCTCAAACTGTCAGCATGGCTAATACTTTAAAAGCAAACAAGGGGCCCCTGTTAAGCAAAACAGGTCCTAGGCATTATCACAGAAGCTAGAAGGCCCAGCACCAGAAAATCTTACTCTGGGAAATGGAAAAGATTCTGCTCCTGGAGCCAGTCTAGAGGGGGCAGTACTTCACAACTTCCCATCCCTCTTATCCTGGACTACCTAGCTGAGTTACTCAATAGTGGCCTCTGCTTCTCTTCTATTAAATTCCATGCCTCAACCATTTTAGCTCATTTCGATACAGACCAGCCCCTCTTCTCACATCCTCTGATTAAACAATTCCTCAGAAGGGCTTCTAATATCAGACCTCTCAGAAGGCCACCCACGCCAGCCTGGGACCTGAACTATGTTTTAGAAAAACTAACCTTACCACCATTCGAACCTGCTGCTTCCGCAGAATTGAGATACCTCTCCTGGAAGACTGCTTTCCTACTAGCTATTACCTCAGCCGGAAGGGTTTCAGAACTCCAGGCACTCATGGCCATTGAGCCCTTCATCATTTTCCATGCAGACAGGATCTCCCTGAGACTAACCCCTCCTTTATGCCCAAGGTGGTATCTGATGTGACCCTCAACCAGGCCATACATCTACCCACCTTCTCTCCCAACCCTCAAAACAAGGGGGAAAGCATTCTGCACTCACTAGATGTGCACAGACAGCTCAGATACTACCTGGACCATACAAAACCCTTCAGGAAAACAGACCAGCTTCTTGTCATCTTTGCCCCAGGGGCAGAGGGGAAGCCAATTTCCAAATGGTTATCACACTGTGTCCATTTCTGCTACAGACTACATGGGAAACCACCCCCTAAGTCTATTCGTACCCATTCCGCTAGGGCAGCCTCCACTTCCACAGCATTCCTTAGAGGAGTTCCCACCAGGGACATCTTGGAAGCTGCCATCTGGACATCTGTCCATAACTTTACTAAGCATTACCACCTACCTCTTTTCTCTAAGGTTAGGGCAGGGTTTGTCTCTGCAATTCTGCAGGGCATGCTGACCCATGCCTAGGTCTCTAACTAATCCTTTCACCCCTCTCCTCAGCTTTGGGAATCCTCCCACAGGTGATGACTGCAACAGTGAAACATGAAGAAGATAGTACAGTTGTGTACACTTACCATAAATGTCGATGCTCTAGTGTATTCACTGTTGCAGTCCTGTTTTCCCTCCATCCTTCCCCCTTATATCTTCTTTCCTTAGGGGGACATAAGCTTCTCACGGTGGCTTTTAGCCACCAGGACCACTTTACCATATTTCCTTGTGCTTCTGACTGGTTAGGGCAAGAAAAACTGATGTAACGGCGTCGGCTGCCTTGCTTTATAGCACTGACAACCTGACATCAGATTACAGGCAACCGCAGCAGATGCAGAAGAACATTGACTCTGGTATTCGGGATAGCCAAGGGCAACCACAGCAGGGATAACCCACAGGTGATGACTACAACAGTGAATACTCTCGAACATCTACATTTATGGTAAGTGTACACAGCTGTACTTTCCCATTTGTGTGATGTGCTTCATGCTGTTTTGGCATATTCTTCTGTTAAAGCTCACCTGTCAGCAATTTCTGCTCATCTGCTCTTGAATCATCCTTCAGCCTCTAGGTTTGAGGTCAAGTAATTTCTTAAAAGTGTCCTTCATATTTGGCTTCCTAGAAAGCCTATTCCACCTTCTTGTGACCTCAGTTTTGTAACTGAAAAATTGACCTAGGCTCTATTTGAGCCTGCTTCTTTGGCTTCCTTACAACATTATACTTGTAAGAGTTCTTTCAGCTGTTACTTCAGCCAAAAGTGTGTCTGAACTTCAGGCTGTCATGGCTGTTCATCATTTTTTTAATTTTTCATGGAGACAGGGTGTCCTTTCTTACTAATCCTTTTATGCCTGTAGTGGTCAGTGAGTTTTCCCTTAATCAGTCTGTTTACCTTCCTTCCTTTTTTTCATCTCTGCAGTCTACCAGTGAGAAGGTTCTTCACACCTTGGATATGCATAGACAGCTTGGGTATTTAGATAGTTATTTTTAGATCTGAGCAGCTTTTTATTTTTCATTCCAGAACTTTGGGTTTGGCTGGTTCTAAACAAACCATCTCCACCTGGATTTCTAACGCCATTTCCTTTTTGTTATTATTTTCATGGCAAATGTCTTTCCTTGAATGTAAAGGCATATTCTGCAAGGGCAGTTGCCTCCTCTGGTGCCTTTTTCAAGCATTTGGATATTAACTCCATTTTTAGGCTGCTACTTGGTCCTCTGTTCATACTTTCACTAAACATTACAAGTTGGATGTTATTTCCAAGGCCAGGGTGGATTTTGCCAGGGCTGTCCTGCATGGGTTTGTATAGGGATCTTCTGTGCTTTCCTCTTCCCAGTCTTCCTTTTAACACTTGTACTTTCCCTTATGTAAAGAATGCTACAACAGTGGTATGGAAGGACATAGTACAGTTGTGTAAAATCTTAACATAATATAGATGTCCTGTTGCAGTATTTGGTCCCTCAACCCCCCCCCCCCCCCCCGTTATAGCTCTTGCCCTGTATTTATGTTGCCCTCCTGGCCAAGGGGGTCCTTATTCCTTTCCTTCTGCCCTTTTCCCTTCTGGTTCTACATGTCCTCATGTGTCCCTGAGGGGCTTTTCAGTTCTGAGTGTTTGCATCCGTATTGCACATTTATGCCCTAAGCCTTGTGCAGGAAGCATATACATGACGTATGATGCATACAAGACCTAAAGACTTTCGTATACTAGCCAGATGGTGTGTTATCCTTGGCAAAGATCCTTTATCTAAAGCATACTGCAGCAGTGAAGAGAGAGACATCCGCTGTTATGCTAAGGTTTTACACAACTGTACTTTCACACTGTGACACCTTACCTGCCATTTTCTGTCAGACCAATTTTATTTTAAAGGGATTTCTCACAGGAGCTGTATGCTGCTTGTGTATTCCAGTGTCTAAGGGACATTTGATGTGTGAAAATGTAAGGGTGCTGTTTATGCAGACTGTTTGACAACATACCTTCTGACCAACTTGTTCCAACATTTTTGACCACATCCAAAGCATCTTGTAAGGGTCAGAGTATGGATATTTACTCCCCTCCTGCTGGTCTGACTTGCATTGTTCCTGCAAAGAAAAGAAAAAAAACTTACCACATAGCCTTTGCTGATTCTGTGGGCTGTCTTCACCTCTGCTGATGGGTGACTCTGTATTGGCAAGCAGTTGTTCCTCAGACCATTCATTTACTACTTCTGTTTCTTTTGTTGTAGTTGTTTCAACCACCATGAACAAGGGGTCAAGCACTTTCTCTTTGGCAGTTCCATTGTCTGAACCAGGCATGGGAGAAATCTTTTCTGGGGCATAAATACTTGGTGTGTATGTGTGTGTGTGTGTGTGTGTGGGGGGGGGGGGATGACCCTGAATGTGTCTGTGGGAAGAAACTTCTTTATTGGTCTGAAATTCCTCCTTCAAGTCTGTCACTACAGGTACTTGAGGGAAAAAAGTTAAACATGGTTCATCACAAGGAACTCTATAAGAAAAGATGATTTACTTACCATGGCCAAAAATTTCTTGCAGTCAATCCTGGTACACAGAATACACTACCAGTAAAAATAAGATGAGTTAACATATTCCTGAGGAAGACATGTCTGAGGACTTTGAACTAGAGACAGGGTTTCATCTTGTGCAGATTGCCAAGCCCAAAACACTAATGCTTAGGAAAACCCTCACATCCTCCTTTGGAGGAATGATTTTCCCGGATTATTGCCAGGATGAATGATGTGATTTTGTGGGAAAAAAAAGAAGTTATGTCTTACCATAATGTTCCATCTGTATTGTTGATCCTCGTTCAGTCATTACATATGGGTATCTGTTCCGACCTCAGAACCAAGCCGGCCATTTTCCAAGCTCGTGTCAGCTTCAAACTCTCGAGCTAAACTCTTACCCACAATCCCCCTCTCCCTGTTACCTCAGATTGAGTTTGCAAGTCAAAGAAGGTAGAGGCTACCTCTGGTCAAATAACCTAAAAGAGCCGGATGGTGAGATCCACTAGAAACCACAGGAGGGGGAAGGAGGGAGGGGTTGTAATGACTGAACGAGGATCAACAATACAGATGGAACATTATTTTAAGACATAACTTCTTTATCTGATATTGTTAATCCTCGTTCATTCCTTATGCATGGGACAGAGTCTGTAATGACTGAACGAGGATCAACAATACAGATAGAACATTATGGTAAGACATAACTTCTTTATCTGATATTGTTAATCCTCGTTCATTCCTTACGCATGGGATAGAGTCTCTATTCCTGGGAGGCTGTCATGGAAGGACAATCCTGAGCACCATAGAACTGGAAGATGCTCTCCCCCTGGAGGCCAAGTCCAATTTGTAATGATTGATGAAGGTATGAGGCATAGCCCAAGTTGCAGCTGCACAGATGTCATGTAAGGAATCTCTGGCATGGAAGGCAGCAGAAGTTGCCACCGACCTTGTTGAATGAGCTTTCATGGAAGTAGGCAATGAAATATTGTGCTGTGTATAAATGAAGGTCACACAGTCCTTCAACCATCTAGCTAATGTGACCTTAGCAACAGCACATCCTAATCTAGGTCCAGAAAAGGCCAAAAATAACTGGTCAGATTTACGAAAGGACCTAGTCCTGTTTAAGTAAAAACGAATTTGCCTGTGGATATCTAGGGTATGTAGGCAATTTGTTTGTGTCTTTCGGCTTTTCCCGGTTATGGGTCACCACAGCAGAACTCCGGTCCACTAATGATTGGCAGTAGATTTTTACATGCTGGCTTGCCGGGCCTAACGCACAACCTTCAACGAAGGAACGCCCATTCACGCATGTTGACACACAGAAGACGCCCTGAGAATCGAACGGGCAACGTCTCACTGTGAGGTGACAATGCTACCGCAGCTAGAGTATGTAGGCAATGACTAGGAAAGAAAACTGGCAATTCAATGACTTGATTAATGGACATTTCAGAGATCACTTTAGGCAGAAAAGATGGATTAGTTCTCAGAGATACTCTAGCTCTATGAAAGATCAAGTATGGACTCTTGATACATAGAGCTTGAAGTTCAGAAATACGTCTGACAGAAGTAATGGCGATCAAAAACAAGGTTTTCCATGACACAAGAAGAGGCAGGTTCAAAAGGTGGCATTGTCAGAGCTTGTAGAACTAATGATAAATCCCATGGTTGAATAGGATCCCTAAAAGGTGGCTTCAGATTTACACCTTTTATGAAGGTCTTGCACAATTTGTGGGACATAAGAGAGGAGTCTTGGACAACCTCATGAAAATTAGAAAGTGCAGCCAAATTAACTCTAATGGTAGAGGCTGATAGACCCGATTGAAAAAGGTCGGCCAGATAGTCTAATATTATTGACACTGGTGCTGAGAAGGGGATCTACTTGTTTATCTTTCAGCCAACAGGTAAATCTTTTCCACTTGCTCAGATAAGTAATTCTAGTGGAAGACTTATGAGATGCAATGAGAATATCATGTACTGGTAAAGAAGGATCATTCTGCCTGGCAATCAAGGGAATTGTAGTAGCCGAGCCATGAGCTTCAGGCTGTTCAAGTTGGGATGAATCAGGTTCTGTGGATCTGAGGTCAACTCTGGGGTTGGATGGAGAATCCATGGTCGATCTAGAAGGTGAGGCCAAAGGAAGGGGAACTACATCTGTCGAGGCCAATATGTTGCTATGAGGATCACCTTGCTCTTCAACCGATGGGCTTTCCTCAGAAACTGGGGAATGAGGGGAAAGGGTGGAGATGCATAAAGAAGACCCTAGGGCCAATCATGGACTAGAGCGTCCCTGAGTGACTGTCCCGGAGGGGGAATCAGGGTGAAGTAGTTGCTGCATTTGTAGTTGGTCGGGGATGCAAAGAGGTCGCAGCAAGGATGGCCCCAGTGGTGGAAGATCTCCGCCGCTATCAAGGGATTAAGGGACCACTCGTGAGGTTGAAGAATGCACCTGCTGAGTCTATTATGTTGGAACTCCCGGGAATGTGCATGGCTAGAAGAAAACTGTTGGTAGCCATCGCCCATTGCCATATCCTCATGGCCTCTCGACAACGGGAGTAAGATTTGGTTCCACCTTGCTTGTTGATGTACCAGACCACCGCCATGTTGTCTGAATCAATTGTCCCAGACGGCAGCAGGGGATGGAATGCTTGCAACACCAGAAGCACCACCCTCAGCTCTAGAACGTTTATATGCAGATGGGCCTCCAGTTTGGACCAAGTGCCTTGGACTGTCTGTCCCTGACATAGCCCCCCCCACCCCATCAGGGAGGCATCCGTGGTCACTGTGGCCTTGAGTTGCTGGGGTGAGAAGTGGCGAGACCAATGTGACAGATTGTGTGTCATCCACCAACTTAAATCCTGTTTGCACCTGTGGGTTACTTGAATCATGGCTGAAAAGGATACCACTGGGTAAGCAGTAGCCATTGTAGAAGCCTCATGTGAAACCTGGCCAAGGGAACAATGGTGATGGAGGCTGCCATGGAACCCAACAGCTGCAGAACCGAGTGAGCCATGGATTTCTCCCTTGAAAGGATTGGAATCAGTTGCATTATCCTTAGAATTCTGTGCTCTGGAATAGCAGCTCTGCAGTTCTTTGTGTCCAAGATAACCCCTATGAATTCTGTCGACTGAGATGGGGTGAGATTGGAGTTTTGCCAGTTTATGGTTAAGCCTAGCCTTTGAGCAGCGAGGAGAGAGTATGCCAGAGCTTTTTCCAGTAGATGCCTGGTGGGGGCGGAAATGAGCCAGTCGTCTAGGTATGGAAACACCTGGAATCCTTGAAGTCGCAAATGAGCTGTGACAACTGCCATGCACTTTGTGAACACTCTGGGGGCTGTAGAGAGTCCGAAGGGCAGTACTTTGAACTGGTAGTGACTGGCTCCTGCACGGAAGTGCAGAAATCTTCTTGATGGCCTGTCCACTTTTATGTGGTAGTATGCATCTTGAAGATCTATTAAGCACATCCAATTGTCTTTTTCCAAAAGCAGGAGGATAGACTATTGTGACCATCCAGAATTTTTGTACTCTCACAACCTTGCTCAATACATTGAGATCCAAAATTGGTCTCCAGTCCCCGGTTTTCTTTGGCACCAAAAATAGTCTTGAGTAGAATCCGGATCCAATCTGGTCTGGAGGGACTATTTGGATGACTCTCTTTCTTAGCAGTTTTTCTATCTCTAGTGCTGCTTCTTCCCTTTGACTGGGTGGAATGTCAGGAAGGTTTTTTGAAGGGGCAGGACAAAGATCGAAGGGGATATGATAACCTCTGGTTATAATCCTTTGTACCCAAGAATCAGTGGTGATGGTTAGCCAGGCAGAAGGGTATAAGGAGAAATGTCCCCAACCACCTCCAGAGGAAAGGAGTTGGGCCGCTGTTCAGGAGCGCTAGTAGGATTGACCAGGGAAAGAATCCCTGGAACCCTGGTTACGCAGACCCCCTCTGCCCCGAAAGGAGCATCTTCCCTGTGAGTTTCCCCCTCTGCCTCTAGGGGAGAACTCGGCCTATTTGTCACGGAAAGGACCCTGAGATTTCTTTAGCCATATCTTCCCACTCTTTTGGTTTCTGGAGAAAGCACGTTGAGGGGAAGAATAACGAACACCTACAGCAGAAAGGGTCTTACCGTCCTGTTCACATCTGGCAAGTGTGCTTTTAACTTTGGGCCCAAACAATGAGGAGGCCTCAGTGGGAGCATTAAGAAAGGAAGCCTTAAAGGGTTCCACAAAATTGCATAAGTGCATCCAGGCATGTCGTCTT
Organism: Protopterus annectens; assembly: GCF_019279795.1. Lineage (NCBI taxonomy): Eukaryota > Metazoa > Chordata > Ceratodontiformes > Protopteridae > Protopterus > Protopterus annectens. The sequence goes on from NC_056729.1 coordinate 266,507,025, forward strand.
AAGACTGCAGCTGAACCCACTGCTCTAGCTGCTCCTTCTGATGCATGAGATATCGGTCGCATAGAGGAGTTGGATATTAATTCAGTGGTGGCCAGCTGAGGAGCCACTTTGTCACAGACCTCATAAGACACGGCACCAGCCAAGGTTTCAGAGAACTCAGAAATCAGATCCCTTTGAAGCCTGGTAAAGTGTGCCATATAATTCAGGGACCTGATATAAAAGGTCGCTGAAGCAAAGGTGCGCTTCTCTATCCTGTCCAGGGCCCGGGACTCTTTGTTAGGCGGATGGACAGTCTGGCTTTCTTCTTCTGCCAGATCCTTTTTTGTAGCAGCCGCCACCACCAAAGCATCCACAGGAAGACCTTTGGACCAATGGGGATCCAAAGCAGGAGGGGACAAAATCTTATCTGGCCTCCAGGGAATAGCTTTGATGGTATCAGCAGCCTTCCAAGCATGCTGAACAATAAGCCGGACAAATTCATCGGCAGGTGGAGTAACCCAGGAGGTAGGGAGCCGGGCGCGAAAGGCCTGCAGGAACACAGATTCCTCAGAGGTCAGATTAGAGGACTGCCAGTCACCTCTCTGTTTCAGGATTTCGAGGATATCACCGACCGGGGGGATCCTTCCCCCTCATCAAAATCTGTGTCTTCAGTGAGGGACTCCTCTGTGAAGTCCATGTGCTTCCTCTTACACAAACTTTTCTGGTGGACCTCCTCAGTGGGAGAAGCTGGAGAAGACAGCGGAAAAGGAGATTCCTGTGGGAATATGTCCTGAGGCCTTTGCACCCGGTGTTCGCTAGGTGCAACTTGTGAAACCAGTGTACCAGAAGAGGGCGGAGGTATTGACAGTCCAGTATCGCCAGCAGCAGCGAAAGCCTTCTCCATCAGTTGGAAGGCTGGTCCACCTGAAGGAGTGCATGTCAAGGACAGGGGACACCCCTCCCCTAAGTGGCTCAGCCTGCTGACCCGGAGTCCCTGGATGGCTGTGGAGCAGCAAACTATGCGTGTCACAATTGGCATCCTAGGTCATAGCAAAACTTTCCTGCCACGAAGGCAACTGCGGATCCATAGTGCGATCCATAAAGGGGAACGCAGAGTGGGAAGACTGTGCTATATCCATGGTCTTTAAAGGCAATGAAGGATGAGAATAAGAAGGGGTCTTTGGAGATGGGTGATCACCTCCCAAGGAAGGATAGTTCCTGAGGGGTGGGATACCTCTGGCCAAGAGCACCTGATCCACAAGACGCAACACATGTTTGGAAAGACTTCTAGTGGACCTCACGGAGACTAAGGGAGAAACAGACCTGTCCACAGAAGAGGCAAACTTGGTGCCCATCTCACCTGTCCACACTGAGGACAATGGTGCTGAGAGAAAGTGGACTACGGGTGTCTGCACCGAAGAAGTCATCGGTGCCGAGGTCATGGTCTGCACCGACACAGGGATTGGTGCCGAAGTGGTTGTCGGTACTGAAGCTGGAACCAACAAAACTGGAGTCAACAATAAAGGTGTCTGTTCTGAGGAAGATCTCGGAGCTGACGTGGGCAAGGTCTGCGCTGACTGGTCGGTACTGATACAGTGGTAATAGTCTGAACCGAGGAGCCCCTCGGTGCTGATATAGTGAAGGTTGCAGAAGAAGACAGCATCGAGATCACTAATGGAGCCGAAGGCCTTAGTACCAAAAGCACTGGGGCTGACTGAGTGAGCTCTGGAGCTGAAACTTTAGCCTTTTTAGGTTTTGGTTGGTGGGAGTCCCCAGCCGGGACGGAGGCAAAGATTTAGCCTTGGTAGGAACATCCAAGATTTTCTTATGGGCTCTAGGAGGGCTTGAGGCATCCGACCCAGAAATAGCCTCTGAAAAAGGGAGATTTAAGAAGTCCCTTCAGTAACAGCTTGTTTTTCCTTTCCAACAAGGTTCTATTCGAAAAGTTCTCACAAATAGAACAGGGTGGGTCAACAGACAAGTGGGACGCCCCCAAACAATAAACGCACAAAGAGTGTGCATCAGAAGTAGGTCGTTTGTGTCCACAATCAGGACACCGCTTAAACCCCAGACTTCCTTTCTTATCTGCCATGACAGCAAATTAATTAATAGAAAAAGGTACCAGCAATGGTACAAAAGAATACCTGAAGGTATGAGAAAAAAGGGGAAGGGAAGGATTACCAAAGATGGTAAAGAGAGAATATCTTGCAGTAAAAGGGTAAAGAAAAGAGCAGAAAAACCTGAAGAAAATATGTACGCTAGATGCGATAGGGTAAGAGACAATGAAATATAAACTTTTCTGACAGAAAAGTAATCTGAAAGACTATTAAACAACAAATAACTGTACTTAGCTCAAGAGAAGTAGCTTGACACAACCGAATGGCAACACGGCAAACAAAATCTGAGGTAACAGGGAGAGGGGGATTGTGGGTAAGAGTTTAGTTTGAGAGTTTGAAGCTGACATGAGCTTGGAAAATGGCCAGCTCGGTTCCGAGGTCGGAACCAATACTCATACGTAAGGAATGAATGAGGATTTAACAATATCAGTTTGTATGTTCTCCTTAAATTGAGTAGATAGGACTTCCTACAAGTGGATATGTGTCATTGTATGACCAATCCTCCTCTAGTGCCAACCATAGAGGATGTATATAATGCTGCCCGTAATAACCCGGATTCACAACTTCAGTCATTATAAAAGCAGATAGACGTTACAGAGCTTCTGAAACTAACAAGCACTTAACACCTGCAGTCTGACCCTGACATTTACACTAAGAAGGAACAGGCTCCTGGTGTCATCCAACCATCCCCAGTAGACAAGAAGGGGAAGATTTGACAGATTTGATAAGATCATTTTTTCTTCTTCCACTTTGGCATACAGAATTCTTAACTATTGGATCCGTATGTGGATTTTGCACTTTTTTTGTAGACAGTTTGAGAGACCTAGCTACCACTGTTACCCTGAAAGCAGTTCATAGGTGTTTACTACGCTAATGACCACAAGGGCCTTTTTAAGCCTAGCCATGCATCCCAAATCTCTGACAAGTTCTGATACCCTTGATAAGTGTAAACATGGGCTTGGGAGGTGAAGCATTTACAGGTTACCTCTGTCCATTAGAGACATAGGTGCCAAACCAGGGATGAATTTTCGGTTTCCCATCCGATTGTCCAAGTTGCACTTGAATTGGGTTAGGGAGGAATTCTGCTTCACATGGATGGGGAGCTTCTTCCATAGGTGTGGTAGTTCCAGGGATACATACCTATCATTCCAGCAGGTCCTATTTATATCACAGGCAAGGTTTAAGTCTTTAGAATGGGTAACTCTGGTGCTGTTTCTTTTGTGGATATGCAGGAGGCTTATCAGAGTGGGGTCTGACAATGCCCTGTATGCCAAGCATAGATCTCCCCTCAAAAACTTGTAGGAGACAGAATACAGGGATAGGGCCTTGAGGTAGTCTGCATAGGACATTTTACTTACGCCCTGTATTCTTTTAGTGAGGAACCTCTGTGGATATTCCAGTTGTTGGATATGCCTGGTTAGGTACATACCAAAGGGGCATTGTACTCAATGACAGGTCTGATGAATGCCGAATGCAGTGGAACAATGACTTCCTTGGACTTGGATGCCATAACTTTGTTTATAAGTTGTGCAACATAGAATGATTTCCTCACCACTGTAGACACATGATGGTCAAAGGATAGATTACTATCTGATCTGTGTGTACCCAAGTTCATGACTACTGTGTCAACTCTAATGGGTGTGTTGTCACCATGATAGTTACCAGGGATGGATGACTTCCTAAACAATACTATTATGCATTTATTTTAGTCCATGACTCTGACAACAGTTGTTTGTCTGCGTTAGCACCTCCCGGAGAACATTTGTGTCCATGTGAGATTCAGTGACAGATCCTAATTTGCAATCATCTGCAAGTGTAGTCAGCCAGAGACCACTGACATTGGCCTTGATGTCTGAGAAGTAAATGCCAAAAAGGAGCAGTCCAAGGACTGAACCCTGAGGGACTCCACTTATGACTGGCCTCTTTGTAGAGGTGGACTCCCCAGTTCTTCTGGGTCCCGTCTGTGAGCCAGTTGGCTATCCACTGGGTGACATACAGGTTTGTACCTAACATCTTGAGTTTGTCAACAATGCCCGAGAGGGGTATTGTCAAATGCCTTGGCCAGGTCAAGGTAGGAAGTGTGAATGAATTTGCCCTCATCCATTGCTTTGGTGACCTTCTCAAAGAAGTCCACTTGGTTGAGTAGGCATGATTTAGCCTTGACCAAACCAAACTGGGTTGGGTCCAGTGTCTGTAGCTTTACTATATCTCCATTGATCATCGCCATGATGATTCTTTCCATGGTTTTACATATAAGACTAGTGGGACTTATGGGTCTGTAGATGGCCCACCTTTGTGCAGAGGGATGACTATTGCCTTTCTCCATTCATGAGGCACGAAACCTGTCTGGAGGCTGCAGTTAAATAGTAATTCCAGAGGCCCTGATAGGTCATGTTTCATGCTGTTTAGAAGGCATCCTGGGATATTGTTTGGGCCCATTGATGCAGTGTTCTTGGTCTTAGAGAGAGCATTAAGAACCTGTTCCCTAGTGATAGTAGGGGAGTTGTATTTGATATTTCCTGAGGGAAAGTTGAGGGGGGGAGAGGGGTAAAATTGGAGCTGAATTTATCAGCCAGGAGGTTTGCTATGTCTTCTGGCTTGGTATAGGCGGCTGCATTTAAAGTGAGCTCTGCACACAAATGTGTATTGCCTTTGAGGTTGTGGACATGGCTAAAGAATGATTTGTGGTCGTCCTTGGCCTAGGAGGCCAAACTTACCTCAAATTTGGCTTTGGTAGACTTTATTTATTCTCTGAGTTTTAGTTTGATGAGAGTGCTTTTATCATGCTGGGTGCTGCTCCTCCTAATTTTTGCCATGATTTTCTTCCTCCTGTTATACAGCCTATTGATTTTCTGATTCCACCAGGCTGGCTTGTTTTGGAGCTAGTTCTGTACTACCTGGTGGGTACAGTGGCCTCTATGCAGCTGTTAACATACTTGTACAGTGTTTCTGTGAACAGTTCTGCATAGACAGCAGTGTTCTTAGGGTTAATGGGGGCTTGAAATGTTGCCAGGTTCTCACTTAATAGCAGGAGGTTAGCCTTAGAATAGTTCCTGAATATTTCAGGTTTAGCTGGGGGTCCAGGTTTTGTTGTTACTTCAAATGAGACGATTTTGTGGTCTGACCTTATCAGGGAAAGCTTTACTGTTCATAGATTAGTACTAAGCTAACTCACCTTGTAGGCCATTTAAGCTTAGCCAATTACCCCATGTGAGAATCAAACCTGCACCTTGTTTGTAAGGTAACCACTTTAATCATTATTCCAGCTTCCCTTTACTAGATTAGCATTAGGCTAACTGCCCATGTGGGCCATTCTAAGCCTAGCCAGTTACCCCATGTGAGAATCAAACCCTGCATCTTGTGTCTGTAAGGTAAACACCTTAACCATTAGGGGGTTTGCAGCACTCTCCCATATTAGTAAGGACCAGATCCAGTATGGTTGCACCCCTGGTTGGTGTATTGACTATCTGGTCCAGGGAGTTTGTGTTTACAAAATCCAGGAATCTCTGTGCATGTACATTTGGTGTCCTATAGGATTCCCAGTTAATAGTGGGGTAATTAAAGTGCCCATCTCAATTCTGTTTCCAGCATTTCAAAGTAGCTAAACATGCTTTAAGGAGTGTGTATGATTGTGCCAATGCTGTGTCTAGGACCTCTGCTTCTCCTATTTTGAGGAGGTATGCCTGGGTACAAATCAAAAAGTTTTCTTATGAGCCAGAGTCTGAAATTTTAAATTCAGTTTTAGATAAGGAATTTTTCTTTTTTTTTTTTTTTGCCCCTTCTGCTACTGTAGTCCTCAATTTGATGAGGGGATATTAATTCAGTGTATTTCTAAAAATTTTCATGCCCCCCCTTACAAATCTCCCAGATCGTCTTTCACACATAAGAAACCAGAGAAGCAATTGCTGCCTTCTCATGCCAAACAGGAGAAACAAAAAGATATGTCAGGAGGGGAGCAATAGGTTCACAGGTGTGTACTAGACTAATGGCCCTGGAGCCTTTACAAGCCTAGCCCATAGAAATGCCCTGGCATTGTGCCACCAATGTTGGTTCCCAGGAGTGATCCCTGGGGTGAACTTTCTATTTCCCATCCACTCATGAAGAGGTCTGGGAAGTGCTCTGCTTGACATGTATGGAAAGTCTATTCCAGAACATGGGCTGTCTCTGGGTTATAAGCCTGTTCCTCCAGCATGTTCTGTTGATTGTGGTAATGAGGTTGAGGTCTCTGGAGAGTGGGGTGCCGAGGGATGGGATTTCTTTAGATGTAGCATTTCTAACAAAGCTGGGTCAGACATGGATTTGTAAGTCAAACAGATTGCCTCTTAGTAGACTATATGAGACAGAGAATAGCTAGAATGTTTTGAATCTGTCCATGTAGGACATGTGTTTAAGGCCTAGGATCATCTTTGTGAGGTACTTTTGTGACCTTTTCAGCTGTTGCATGTGTCTAGTGAGGTACATGCCAAATGGGGCATTATACTCGATGATTGGCCTAAGGAGGGAAGAGTAGCGAGAGATGACCTCTTTCTTCCTAGATGCAAAACCCTTGGTAATGAGATGTGCCACATAGAAGGACTTTCCGACCACAGTGGGAATGTGGTGGTTGAAGGAGAGGTTGCTGTCAACCTGTGTCCCCAAATCTCTTATAACACCTTCAGTGTTCTCCCATCAATGTGGTACTTAGTGGAAACTGAGTTTTTCCCAAAGGGGATGACAACGCATTTTTTGGCATTAAACTTAAGGCCATGATTTCGACACCAGTCATTGGTCTCAGTGAGGCCTTTCTGTAGGATGCCTACATCACATGGGGAGTTGATAATGGCTCCCAGCTTGCAGTCGTCTGGGAACTTGGTCAGCCAGCATCCCTCTGTGTTGGCCTGGACTTCTGAGAAGTAGATGCCAAACAGGAGAGGACCCAGGACTCTAATCCCTGTGGGACTCCACTCGTGACCGGTCAGCAGTCTGACTTGGAGTCCGCTATTTTCACACTGTGGGTTCTATCTGTAAGCCAATGTGCAACCCACCTACTGTTACAGAGGTTTATGCCTAGTTTGGTGAGTTTAACAATAATTCCTAAGTAGGAAATGGTATCAAAGGTCTTGGCCAGATTGAGGTAGGCTGTATGAACTGCCTTGCCCTCATCCACAGCTCTGGTGACTGACTCAAAGAAGTCAACCAGATTGAGCAATAAGAACAAGGATCCTTTCCAAAAAAATGAGACCATCTGCACCTTCAAAATGACTATGCCAGCACCCCCCCTTTCTTCCCCACTCTCTCAAAACCTATCACAAATGGGTGCGTTCATTTCCTTTTGGCAACACTGTGAGACACTCATTAGTGTTAAATGCAGTTCAGGAGGAATTCACTTGGCATCTGATACAAAAGCCTCCTTTCTGTGGGAGTTCCTCCCTGCACACCAAACCATTTTTTCCACAGGTTCTTCAGCATTTGCTCACTATAGGCGACCTAGAACCAGTGCCATTAGATCAAAGGGGCAAATGCTTCTGTTGAATGTTTCTGGCACCAAAGGAGGGTCTTCATGGAGACCATTTCTAGATCTTTCCTTCCTAAATCTGTGTGTGGAAGCTCCAAAATTCAACATGTTCACCCTTTAGAGTCTATTTTCTCTCATTACTCAAAAAAGCTTTATGGTAACATTGGACTTAAAAGATACATACCATCACATTCCTATAGCCAAAGGCTTCAGGGCATTTCTTGTGTGTGCCTTGGTCAAAGTATCCATTCTCTACATTACTGTTTGGGTTATCTACAGCTCCAACGGGGGTTTACAAAGTGTTTCGCTCTATTCTAGCTCATTGCAGCCTGAATGGCATTCATATTTTCCCTTATTTAAATTACTTTATTATCTCTACAGAATCATCTCCCATATGTCAAGGATCAAGAACATGGATTTCATCTCTTTTGACAAATCTGGGATTCCAGATAAACATTTGGAACTTCTTATTGACCACCATCACACAGGATTGTCTTTATAAGATGTTTTATAGATGCTGTGTGGTAAAAAGGCCTTTTGATACAGGAGAAGGTAGATTTTTGTCGGGAAAACTTCTGAGCATCCCAGCTCATTCTGACTTTAGCCAGAGTGTTTCTCATGATTCTTGGGTTCATGGCATCTATGATTCTTATGATTTCTCTCATCAGGTTACACATTAGAAAGATTCAGTGGTATCTAAAAACACATGAACCAAGCACTTGCATCCTCTGGATTTTCAGATGCCAATCTTGGGCTTTGTGGGAAAAAAAAGGAGCTGTACTGCTGGAGGCTACAAAGGCAGGTCTCTCCTTTTCTTCTCAACTTCCATATCCATCTGTAACTAGAGATGCCTCAGATTTTGCTTTAGGGCAGTTTTCTTTGTGTAAAGGTGCAAGGCCTGTGGGATTCTTAAGATACAAAGCACTTAAATATAAGAAATATTTGCTGTGATCCATGCCTTAAACTGTCTTCATTTGTGATCCCCAGGATCTCCCCCAGTGATGTGGTACATCAACAAGCAAGGGGGCTCAAGGTTGTACCCTTTATGCAGGCTGGATATGATCACTTGGGAGTTAGCTGTTCACCACTCTTTAGCCCTCCAAGCATCATACATTCTATTGGAATAAAACATAGTGGCCGACAAGCTAAGCAGAACCAGAACAGACCCTCACAAATGGAAAATGAATAAGGGGGTATTCCAGGATTTGATCCAGTTGTTGGGAACATTTCAAGTAAATCTGTCTGTTTCCTTTCAAAACAGACAATGGAGTCTGTTTAAGGGCTCCATGCAAATAAGCCTGGAAAACAGATGCTTTTCATTCCTTTGGATGAAAATGCCCCTTCACGCATTTCCACTCTTTCCATTGATGTCCAGGGTAATTATGAAGGACTCTCCAAAAATAATTATAGTGACCTCCTTTTGGACCAGGCACAATCTTCCTTAGCTCAGGGGTTCTCTTAGGTCTTATAACAAAGCCTGCTGTTCAATGCAGATCAGGGATCAGTATTTTTAGTTCCTTCCAAGGGGAAACAAGGAACCTCTCTGGAAAGGAGGATGATTCCTCAGAGAGCGAGTGGGAAGAATCTCAGTACTCTTGAGATGTCTTTCCTCTCACAGGATTGTGACACAAACACCAATGACACCATGCCCTGTGTTTTACTCACAGAGAACATTTTAGTTGGAGCCACACTTTAAAGTGAAAGACCATTTCACATGGGAACCTGTAATGGTTTTAGAAACCTAGAAAAGGTATTTTGACTTACTTGTCCTGGAATGTCATACAACTGTTAATAATGATGAACAAGAATAGTTATCACTGCTGCAGTAGCCTTAGCCAAGTGGGTTATATCCTGCTAAGGATATAACAGTCAGCCAGCTTCCAAAGTTTTAAGGGCATCTTCCAGAAACCTAAAAAACGTTCGTCTGCTTGAGTTGAGCTGAAAGAGTGGCTTGGGCACAAAGCCTATCAGAACTTTCCTGCCATCAGAGTGCTCATCCTGCTGGCGTTTAATGATCAGTGATCAGCTAACACTTTCCATCACTGGATAGTTAAGTTCCTTTTGAGTGAAAAACTTTCCATGCTTTACTTTTATGATGGAATGTGAACTTTTCTTTGAAATTATAAATTAAGCTAGTAAGATGTGTTTTTGATTGCCATATGATTTTTAGTAATTTTTAAACAGGAACATTGCTTTTTACTTTTATAAAAAAAAGGTAGTTAAATCTAATTTAAAACTACTATTTCCTTAGTAAAAGTTTTGTTAATTTCTGTTTGGCTGGGGTAAGTGTTTAAATTGCTTTTTACTGTGTTTTTATTGAAAGAATTGAATTTTTTTGTACTAAAGCTCTTTTACCAAATGCTGTTGTTGCCAGGCTTTCTTGAGAATCCAGCATCTTTTTTGGCTTTACTATGGAACACCTCTTTGTTCCTCAGGCCTTCTTTTTACCAGCCACAAGAAAGTTAATAAACAACCGTAGTCATCTCAGCAGGCTGCTAAAGTGCCTAAGTTGCTGATGGGTGAATGCTATGGCCATTTCTGATTCCTCAGATCGTTCATCTTTTCTTTGCCTCTGGTGTAGTTCCTACAGCCACTGTGGACCTGGAAGTTAGACATGTCCTCTGTTATTATTGGACTGCCCTTGGTAGGCAAGAAGTACTCTTCCCTGTCCTGGGAGAAGAAGCAGAGAATTCCTCTCTGCAATAGCAAGAATAGATCTGGCCCATATTTAGTTTTGCCTGGCATAAGGGGGACTGCTTCTTTAGAAATTCCTAACAAAAAGAAGCAAACACATAGACAGAGACCTTCTCCTGTCTCATTTACTGTGGACAGGACTGGTGTATTGGGTTTAGTTCAGGCTGCTGACCCTTCCATTCAACTGTTTCTGACAAGGGATTCTTAATTTTCTAAAAAAGTAAGATTTTTCACCACAAAATGATTGCGAAGGGCACAAGTTATGGCTTCGTCTTAGGCTTCTGTTTCAGAGTCTGAGGAAAGTGTGGCTTCTGCTAATCCTTTTGAAGGATTTTCTTTTTTAGAAATTTCCATAATGAATTGTTTTACTTGGGGGCATAATACTTTTACAGAAATAGTGGAATGTCATTAAAATGTAGTGCATCTTGATTTTCCTGAACTTAAATCAATGTTGTTTTTCAGCATAGGAGGATGTATTTCTGATAGTCACTAACTTGCCTGACAGCCAATCTTCTGCACCAAAGAAAGAAGATATATTTTATAAAGTTCCTCAATCTTACAAGTTTTTATACACTAATCACAAATCAGATCCAGCAGTCTTCTCTGATGAACCTAGTTGCTGCTGTACATCTGGTTAATACCAATTCCTCTCCTTCTGACAAGGATAGGAAAGTTTATTCTTCCAAAACAGTTTATGTATGTATATATATATATATGTGTGTGTGTGTGTGTGTGTGTGTGTGTGTGTGTGTGCATATATATATATATATATATATATATATATATATATATATATATATTTTTTTTTTTAAGAATTATCATCTGTCAGGCTCATGTGTTAAAGTTCATGCTTTCCTCTTGAAAACCTGAGGAATATAGCATATGTTTCAAATGTCAATAACCTAATTGCTTCTGTATCTCAATTAGATTACATGGAGATGGCTCCACACCCAGTGTTTGAAATGTGGATGCGACTTCCAGGGCTGCTGCCACTAGAAATATTAAGAAGTTTGCTTGGTTGTGTAAAAACCTTCCTGAGGATGTTAAAATTGAAGTTTTAAATTCTCCCTTAGTTTTTGGACTGTCAGCTGTAAAGGTCCTTAAAAAGTAATGAAAGAGAGAAGCCATTTCAGGGACTCTGTCAGATTTTTCTGCCTTCATTCTCTAAGTATGTCAATTATACCGCTACAAATTTTTGCAAGAAGCAAAATAACCACACAAAAATGCTGGTAAGCAAATGTTGAAAAATGGCAAGGTGGTTCCAAAAAGTACAGTGGAACACCCCAGAACAGAGGACAGTTTAATATGTCTGAATTACTATCTGCAACCCCCCCCCCCCCAGAAAACCTTTAATCCTTCCAGAGGTCTGACTCTCCATTTCTTTCTTTGGCAAAGTATAATTTTAGACAGATTGGTTCTGACAAATTCTTTAAGGTTTTAGATTTCAGTGGATGTCTGTCTCCCTTGTTCAAGGGATTTCCCCTCCTCTGACAGACCAAACTCATTTTTTCCATCCTGTTATTCATGCTGTCTCAGGGGATGATAACTGAGGAATAGGAACTGCTTCTAAGAGAAGGGCTTTATTAAAAAATGTTTCTGGTTCCAAAGAAAGAATTTTCATGGAGGCCATTTCTTGATCTTTCCTTTCTAAACCTGTGATTTTGCTCAAATTCAAAATGTTCTACCTTCACAGCTTGTTGCCTCATTCCCCATTTGAGTTTTCTGGTGACCTTAGACAAAAGGACGCTTATCATATTCCTATAGATCCAGATTTTAGACATTTCTTAAGATTTTCCATGTCTGGATAATGCTATCAGTTTGCTGCATTACCCTTTGGTGTATCCACTTTTTCAAGGGTATTCTCAAAGTGTTGGCTCCTGTGATAAGCTACTGCAGACTGAAAGGTATTCACATCTTTCTTTTATTTAGATGACTTGTTCATCTTTGCAGAGTATTTTTCAAATAGTCAGGAATCTGTCACTTGGGTGAGGGAATTCCTACACAGTCTGGGAGTACATACAAAATTCTTCTTTGACTAATCACAGGATTATTTTCTAGGGGTGTCTTGGGTACCTCGGTTCAAAGAGCTTCTCTTCTCATAGATAGCAAAAAGTAGATTTGTATCTAAAGCGGTTTGTGTTTCTCCATTTGTGGTACTGTCTCAGCCAGGGAATATTTCAAGATTTTGGGTCTCATGGCATCTAGGATTCTCATGATTTCTCCAGCATGGCTCCACATGAGAAAAATTCAGTGATGCCCAAGTCAGTATGATATCAACATCCCCTAACATTCCAGATTCCAATTTTGGGCATTGACAAAGAGAAGTTTGGTGGATAGACCGGTTTTATCAGAAACCTGGTCTGTTATTTTTCCCTTCCAACTGGCACGTAGTTTGTAACTACAGACTTCTCAGATATTGCTTGGGAGCAGTTCCTGTGGGTATAAAAGTGCAGGGTCTTTAGAACAGGAAAGTCAGACCAAAAACGCATATGTAAAATAGATGTTGGCACTCCTAAATGCTTTCAACTCTCAATCATCTATGATCCCTAGGACCATTACATATGGCATATAAACAGGGAACTGGATCTTACCCTCTATGCAGACTAGCCATGGTAACCTAGAATACAGCTCTTCAGCTCAGTCTCACTCTACAAGTACCCTACATATTGGAGCAAAATTGTGCAGCAGATAAGTTGAGTAGGACTAGGACAGACCCTGTTGAATGGAAACTGAATCAGGGGTCTTCCAGGAATTGATCCAGTTATGGGGAACTCCTTAAATAGATGTTTTGGCCTCCTCTCACAACAATCTATTTTCAAAATTCTGCTCCAGGGTTCCTTGCAAGAAGGCCTTGGAGATCTGATGATTGTTCTTTTCCTTGGACAATAATGTTTTTGTATTATTTTCCACTAATATCCAGGGTCATTCTCAAGATTCAGAAGGACTCTCTAAATATTATAGCAGTGACTCGCTTCTGATCCAGACAGAATGGACAATGGCAAATACCACAAACTTGCTCACAAACTGGGCCTACTCCTACAGGACAAAAGGTCTTTGATACATCCTGACACCAACTAACTGCTTGGATTATAGACTACTAAATCCTTTTAGGCACCTATTTCTTGAGGAGGTCCAACAGGTATTAAAGGAGGAGGCACAGATACCTGTTAAAAGAAAATAATATATTAGTAAATTAAAATGATTTTCTAGATGGTGCCAAGACAGGAACCTGCACCCTTTCAAGGCTATGTTTCTCTGGTTTTACATTGTTTGTAGGAGTTAATATTCTTTGCTTGTCTTACTCCTTCCTCCATCAAAGTTGATGCATGTCTGCTCATGGATCACCCTCTTTCAATGCAATCTCATGTGAAAATGTTTTTGAAAGGGGTGTTGCATTCCAAACTTCCTGGAAAACAGGTGGCTCCTCCTTATGATCTTAATCTTGTCTTTGAACAACTAACTCTTCCTCCATTTGAAATCAGCTCTTCAGGCTGATTAGAGTTTAACATGGAAAGCTATTATTGATTGCTCTGACGTCTACAAGAAGAGTACCTCATTTGCAAGCTGTTAAGGTGGGTCAGCCTAATCTCATTTTCCACAAAGATAGTTTTCTTAAGAACTAATCCTTCATTTATGCTTAAGTTTACCATGATCCAAGCTGTCAATCTCCCTGTCCACAGAACCTAAAAATGAGGGCAAAAGAATACTCCATAGCCTGGATAGCAACAGACAACGTGGGTACTGTCTCAACAGAACAAAATCTTTTAGGATCTCTCTGATTTAGGTGTACATCCCAGATGGGATTGTATTTGATAGTTGGCCTGATCAGTACTGTGTATTAAGGGGAAAGTGACCTCTTCAGCTCTTGGTGATACTCTTTTGGTAATTAGCTGAACTAAATAGAAGGATTTTCTGACCACTCATTACATGGGCAAAGGAGAGGGAAATTTGCAGTTCAAGTTTCAAAGTTTTTAGTAGCATTCTCATTTTGAAGTGGGGTATTATCTGTACTATGCACTTGGGTAGGACTTCTCTACCAAATGTGACAATGCTCAATTTTTTTTAATATTTAGTTTAAAACCATGTTCTGAACACCAAGTATTTATAAGTTTTGGATGGAGAGCTAGGGCATCATTTGCCAATGACTCCTTGTTTGTAGTCATGTAAAAACTTAGCCAGAGTTCTTCATTCTTGGACTGGAGATCAGAAAAGTAAATACCAAATAAAAGGGGTCCCACCACAAAGCTTTGCATCATACCACTGGTTGCCTTCATACTGTTAGATGTTGCACCTGTTGTCCACTTTGTGAGTTTTGTCTTTTAGCCATTTGTCTATCCATCTTCCCACATAGGGATCTATTTGTAATACATTGTTTACTAAATATGCTAACATGGGAGATGGCATCCCTTAATCTAGCCAAGGCATTTGACACTATGTGGGCATTGCTGACAGCTTGTTACCCTTTTGGAGAAGGTTTGCGAGATTCTGGGATAGGATGGATTATAATGGTCACCTCTGAATTAAAATTTGCACTACATTTGTTTGTCAGTGTATGGGCAAATATTCACTGGATCAGAGTAGCTGGTGCCATTCTGTATGAGTTCACTGCAGTGTTGGGAATTTTTTTTTCTTGATGTAGTTTCCTTGGCTTCAGATACTAACCTAAGTTCATGCAGTACTTTAGTGGATTTAATAGTACCTTTGGAATGTTATCTCAATAAGCATACCTAACAAAAAAGATCACAGGCCTAAACTCCCTGATCCTTCAAGAAAGGCTGGAAACTATCCCTTTAGTCAGTGTCTTACAGACTTTTGAGTGGAGTTCTCTGTCTTTCTATTACTCTGTCATTGGACACCTGATTGTCATGGGCCTCCTGTATCTCTGCAGGTCCAGTGGCTCCACTAGTCCTACAACCAAGGGTCTGAATCTTCACCAACAGATAAAACAGTGGAGGGAAAGGTGCATAACCCAGCACCTCTCAAACCTCTGGAATAAGCTCCCCTGGATGTTGAGCAGTGTACCTACGAATCTTCCTTTAACCAAAATTTGACCTGCTGGGTATTCACAGATTTGCCCAAGATTGACTGGTATGGCCCTCCTGCAGAAAGAATGTGTAACCTGCAGGGGAGGGTACTGGTAAGGTTTAAGTGGTGTTCATATGGCCTTGAAATATCTATGATCATAATGATTTGTTAAAACGTTGTTTTGTAAAGATTGTTGCCACCATTACAGGAGTAATACTAAAAGCTACAAAGGTGTGAATGATGGTGCTTCTGGTTTTTGAATTTACATGATTATTTAAGGTAAGCAGGTACATGATGAATTACATTTCCAGTCTCTGGTATCTACCAAATGGAATTCAGAAGTTACTTATAATGTGGAATGGAAACCAAAATATGATTTAGTAATAACAGGTCTAGATAGGGGTAATTTTGGTATACCCACTACTGGCAAATTTAGTCAGTCCATAGCTGATCCTTTCATTTTACCCCCCCCCCCCAAAAAAAAAAACCTATCAAAGACTGATAATGCAGCAGATGCTAATTACCCTTTGGGTAATTTAAGTGATGTAAATAAGATGGCAGTGTTGCAATTTGCACATCGACTTGTAGGGAGGAAAAGGAAATAAAAAAAACATGCCTAGTTGGGAAGAAAGAACAAAGAGCTAGCAGATAAAGAGAGTGATGAAAAGAAAAGAAACGTGGTGTCTAACAATAGCTCATTTATTTAATAGAGTAAATTTGTTAATCTACATCAGAGTGGTGATTTGTTTATGAGGATGGATTCACTTGACAAATTAGTGGGCAGGATTCAGGCTGATGGCAATACATCTCTGAGTGAGAAAAGATGTAAGATAGGCAACAAGCTCAAGAGGAGTGACACCAATACATAAAAGGGGTATATGGGAGAAGTGGACCTTAATCTAACCTAGACTGTTGGCCAGTATTAGAATCTGCTACCCAAAAGATGAATGAGAATCCAACATGGGAATTAAATATATTCAGGTACCTAAATACAGAAGAAAAAAAATCTCTTATTAGGAGAAAAAGTACACACAACTTTACCAATAAAAGACTACAAAAAATTGAAATGCTAACTATAGCCGAGGTAATCTGAATTTGAATTAGTGGCTTTGGGGCCTGATGGAGCTGAATGAGGAGGAGCCAACTCTGGCTTGCCACTTAAATCACACATAATAAGAGCACTAGGTGTTGTGCCCATGGAGTACACAATGTCTGCTGCCTATGACAATATACTCCCTGTGGCAACATACACCAAAGGTCAGAGAGCCACAGAAAGGGAGGAGTGCTCAACTAGGGGGAGGGATAAACCACTCTGTAGGGCTGCCAATCTGACACACTCCCTACCACCCATGGGCTGACTGAGCTACCCTGGCAGTCTGAAATGGGCTATAGAACTCCCCATGGAATGAGTGGGTCAGTTGAGTGCATGTAGAGCAGCTATGTGTTCTGTGGAGGGAAAAATGTACAAAAGTTGTAGATATTAAAGAATAAAAATAGTTTCAGAATTAAATGGGTCACCGGATAGCTTGCACAGTGGATTCTCTTATTATAAACAGGGTTTGTTTAGAACAGTTGGATGAAACTAGGGATCATTATTGTAGGGGATTCCATACAGGAAAACATTGATTCTTACATTTGCAGAGGAGACAGCAACAGCAGAACTGTTAAGATTACGTGGAAGCAAACTAATGAATGTGACAGAGGCAGTAAGAAAACCTGTGAAAGATGATAGGGAGTATGGCCACATAATGGTATTTATAACATTATTTTACATAAACAAATTTGTAATTTGCTGTCAGCAAAACATTTGGGTTGTTGTGAAATGTTGCATAATCTTTTTCAAACAAAAGCTTAACAATAAAATAGGTGAAGAGGGTAAAAGTTAAGTGGGATACGTTTATTATTCACATAGAGCAATATGATTAGACTTGCCTGATTTGAGGAGATACTTTAGAGCTATGCAGTAAAAGCTTATATGCATAACACAAGCAGAATGTTATAAATTAATGTGGAAAGAAATTATGATGAAATGGGGGAGTGCAAGAAATAAGGAGAGAGGAAGATTTTTGGATGCAGAGCTTCAATGCGAATAATCCCAACTATACCGAATTTTATAATCATTAAGTATCAGAAAGTATTCTAAGCACCAAATCAAGACATAAACGGAGAAAATTGATTTGCCAGAAAGAATGCCTGCACGTCAAACTGTATAGAAATAGATAAGAAGGAGCTGGAATTTACTGGAGAAAATTGTCAAAGGAACCACGGTATTGTGGGACAAATAACTACGAGGAAAAGGTAATGAGCAGAGACTGCCTTCTCTAGCAGGGATTGAAATCTGAGTATAGACAAAGAGAAAGGGATAGAGGGCTGCTAAGTGAAAGACTATCTCTGGTAGATTTTTTTAGCTGAGTCTAGAATAGAAGTTGCTGTTTAAAAAAGATATTTAGTAGGGAATGTAAAATATTAGAATTAGAGGAAGTTAGAAAGAATTGCGAAGAGAGATTGGAAAGGCAATTTAATAGAAAACAATGGCAGGACGTATGCATGGCTCTGAAGTATGCAACAAAGTTCAGAAGGTTTAAGATTTTTGCTTGGAAGTGAATGCATATGTATCTGTATACTCCAGGCAGACTTCAGATATATTTTCCTCTAGTAGACAGCAAATATGATGGGATAGACAGAGAAGTAATTAGAAATATTTTTTTAGAAATGTAACAAATTCTCATATTATAAAATTCCCTACAGACTACTTTTCTCAGAAATGTTAGGGCAGCATATGGTCATAACTAAGGAAGTTATTTTGAGCTAGCACATGGGACCTAAGTTGCCTGGACATAGTAGGGCCTTACTTAATGGTTGGTTGCCAAAAACATTTAGTAGAAAATGGAAGTAAAAAGCTAAACCAAATGTAATTGAAATATAGAATATTGTAAAAGAAATAAAAGAACTGGAAGTGGGATCTTTAGAAAAGTGAAGAAGCAAATTACATGTAAATAAATGGAATTTGTCGGAATGATGCATGGAGAAAATTGTTGAGGAGGAGTGAAATTTAAGAGAAGATAGGAATTGAGAATAATGCTGTGAGTCATAAATGTTAAAAGGAAAGCATATCTACTGCAGGTAAATAATGAAAAAATGTCACTATGTTTTGTTTTCTTTTCTATTTATGTGCACATTATCATTATTTGGACTGTGAGTTAACAAAGATGTTTTAACAAGACAATAGTGAGGGTTAATGCAAACTAGTCACATGTGCAATGTTAAATGGATGGTTTACTATACTACATCAGGGCATCTCAGGAAATGGACAATGTTTGGCAAGGGACAGATTTTGTCAAAAGCTGGAAAAAGGATATTAACAACTGATATTCAAAAGGAATTCATGATTTTTGTCATTTTCAAGCAGTCCTCACTAACATGTATTTGACAGGAAAGCTAGATAATTAAGATTTTTTTTTACAGAATAATATGTTTTGTTTGACAATGTTTATTATAAGCAATTCTCAGGAGTGCTTATGGGGAGGTGTTCCATAATTTGTACACAAGAAACAGAGAGAACTGGTTATTCATTTACAAATGACAAAGATTATTTTGTCCACTTGCTGAATGAGACTAATACTTTTCTCTCCTTCACTTATACACCATGTAATTTTAAAGCAAGATTTTAAAATGCCAAGGTTACTTATGATTGATAATAATGTACTCTTGTCTGTTTTAATATCTGTAGGAAGCCAGCCTTATTATATAATTCTTTGTTTATTAAAACTTAAAACTTGTGAAGAATTGGTAGAACAGAATTTCCAGATGCACTGTGGATGACACTATATTTTACAATGAGGCTAAACATTTTTTTTTAATTTGTTGAGCGAGAGAGAGATTTTAAAGACATGCCCCGGGATTCATGAAGCTTGCGCCAGGCGCAGGTGTAGCATAGGTGGTATAACGCCAAATATGGCCACTGAGTGATTCAGGTACGATCCAATTCCATGTGCACTACCAGCATACGCCATATCTGCGCAGCCCTCGGCACAGGTATGCTAATCACCCCATGCACAGTACTGCACCATGCAAATGAAGGTACATAGTGATTCATGAAGTGGTGCAGGCGTAGCGTAATCCCACAGAAATGTAAACCAAAAAAAAATGGTTTACATTTTGCCAAACATAACATCGGAGCTATGAAAGCGGACCAGACTCATGTATTACTAAGCTAACATATGCCAATGGCTAAATATACAGCCAATGGCATATGAAACGATGCACAACACCTACAAAACAACATTTAATGTCATGTCCACAGTAACGCAAAGTACAACCGCAGGGCATGAGTGCGCAAACGGGAACACAAGGAAAATACACACAAATGTCATAAAATCGCAATGTAATACAAATTATGATTTCGCCATAATACTCAATAGTATGCATGGTACACCACAACCAAGCTGCAAGGGTTGCTAAGGATCTGTGACAGTGTTTGGCGTGGTAACTATGAATTAGTAGTCAATGCAATGCAAATGAGGCAAGTAATAATGAATCGCAAATGTCCCGCCGGACTAAGGATGTACCATACCGCCCAGCGCTACAACACCAAGGAGTGGTTTGGAGGTATACATGACATCAGCAGTGGGGTGTGCCACCGTACTGTAAGCACATTGCAGCAATGCAAATCCAGCCTGCCCATTGCTAAGCAAAGCCGCAGGATAGGGGTGAGGATGTAGGTGCAGCATCGTTTCACTGAGAGCACATATGGTGCCCGTAAGCGCATGTGTACGCGGATGAAAACGTGCCCGAAACCCGCTAAGCGGACGCACGCACTGTGCACCATAGCTCAAACAGGAAGGTTAGCAGAAGAAAATAAGTAAATGCCGCAGTAGGGTAATTGGAGTACAACTGAGCAATTAACACCTATTAACTCACAGTGGGCAATCGACGACAGCTAACAAGTCTGCTCGCAGCAACCTGCAGAACAGGATAGGGGAGGTGTCGGATTGCAAAGAAAAGAGAACTGTCATAGCAGAGCAAAGCAAACCTGCAGTAGATCGGCCATAGAAAACATGTAAGATAAGCCAGGTTTTGGAAAGTACAAATGAAAGCAGGCTGCTGGATGCATGCCAGAAAATGGGAGGGGAAACGTTAAGAAATGTTAAGGGAAGGGCAAGAGGTAATCCACGGCAGCCAAATGTAATTCATCACCAAAGGCACCACAATAGCAGTACCTGTGGTAAAACACATAAGATACCCTGTAGCTCCGATGGTACATACACACCCTATGACATCATCAGTGTTCACAGCACAATAGTATAAAGTGTGAAGGCACCTCACACACACCTGTGTATTCCCAAACACTGCACCATCGGTGTAAACAGATGGGGAACTTTTACAATGTACATGTTGGGAGCTGCCATAGCTGTGATTCATCACCATGTGTTAGAGACTGAAGGTGTTGTGGAGGATGATGCTGACAACCACCACAGGCTCCGGAGGAGGAGAAGAGTGTTCAGACCAAGGGTAACCTACCAGGGGCTACATGATCTGGAGATAGTAGAGTGTTACAGAGTGGACAGGGATGTCTTACAGCAAATAGTTGAGCTGTGCCGGCCACGCCTGAGATCCAGAAACAACAGAGGGGAATCCATCCCAGTGGACACGAAGGTATGTGTAAGCTTGTGAATACTAGCCACAGGTACCTTTCATAGGCCAACTGGAGATATAATGGGGATCTCACAGGCATCAGCATCCAGAGTACTACACCAGTTCCTGGATGCTATGTTACCACATGCCAATGAGCATATCTACTTCCCCCGAACTCAGGAGGAGTTGGCCAGCAATATACATCTCTTCCACCAGGTGGCACACTACCCGGAGGTACTGGGTGCAATAGACTGCATGCACATACATATCAAGTCACCACCCAGTGAGCATGGTAGGCACTACATAAACCGCAAGGGAAACCACTCCATCAACTGCCAGGTCGTGTGCAATGCCCAGGGCATTATTATGGATGTGTGTGCTGGCAGCCCTGGAAGCTACCATGAGTCCCACATCTGGCATGCCTCACAGCTGTATCAGGTATTTGTCAGGGGGGACATCCCACATGGCCACCTTGTGGGGGATGCTGGCTATGCACTGGAGCCATGGATGATGACTCCCATCAGAAATGCACACACACCCATGCAGGAACGCCATAATGAGGCACACACACAAACCAGAATCATCATAGACAGTGTGTTTGGGATGCTGAAATCATGGTTCTGTTGCTTGGACATATCTGGTGGAGCCTTGCAGTACTCTCCAGGCACGTGTGCCCACATCTTCATAGTATGTGCCATGCTACATAATATGATCCTGCGGAAACAGCTGCAGCAGGGACATAATGGTGAAGGCCCTCACAGCCCACCGCAATTGCCAAGGCTATCACAGGCACAGAGATATTCAGACCACGAACACCCTGTGCCAGCCCCAGTAGGCAGACGGAGGCATGTCCAATATGCCCACGCCTTGGCAAAGAGGGAACGTATAGCACATACACTAACAGTGTAGGCCCCTACGAACTGACACTCTTCTCCACCTGGACACACAGTAAACTGGATGGCACACACACGCGACCACCTGTAAAGTGTAATGTATAGGTGGCCCACTGTGTGAATCCTACATAGGCAGCCCTCAGCCATTGCACACACAACAGCTATTGGAACAAGGAATGTCAACACCTGAACAGTACACGCACCTAACAGCATATGTTGATACTGTATGTATAGGTTCCTAGGTACATCGGTAGGTACACGCCCGATTGTCAGAGGCCATTCATCAACCGAGGCAAACAGTGTCTGCTGTCACCACCACATCGATTAACCAACTGTCCCTCAGTGGAGCAGAGGCAATTGCGGGATCCATGTGTGTGTAATCACTGTTCCCCACACACTCTGCATGGCTTACCTGGTGTGTTAATGAGGGGCTCCATATAATGTAATCAGGGATGTAGTGGCAAAGCATGGGGAGTACCCATGACAGGTATCTGTCATCCCATCATGATCCACCTATGGTTGTGTGAAGGTGTAGCACATGATAGTGTGTGGCTCACTGTGACATACATTACCAATGCTGGAGCACATCCATTAAACATCACTTGGACATACCATTAATAGGTCTCATCCATATGTAAACTAACTGAGTTACACATTTGATTGCAGTATGGAGTAACAGCCATAGTACAGTCCACTAAACACCATAACACATGTACAAATCCCAGATGCCCAAGTGGTAAATGCACTGACTGTCGTGCATGTTCCCGGTCCCACGTCCTGCAAGGGCATTATGTAATCCCAAAGGCACGAATAATGGATGTTGGATGCAGGTCATCAGATCAGGTTTAACACATGTCAGTGGGATTATGCGTTGGCAAGTGCTGGTAAGCGTTGTTTAAACATGAATATACGGATATGCTCGAAACAGGGCTAAGCTTTTTTTAATATCACGCAGATCATGGTCAACGATGTCCAGAACAGATGAAACTAGCATTATTCACCCCTGTACTAATAGTGCCTGCTCTGAAGGGTAGAACGACCACTGCCAGGAGTAGAACATGCAATCATGTACACAATCACCTAACACTAAGCTACCCAAGATGTACCAACGGCAGGTGTGTATTGTGACAGGTTAAAACACAAACGTGTGGAGTCCAGGAAGCAGTATACACAGACATGTTCACAACGAAAGGTGTGTTCTCCCCCTCTCTCTCTCTCTCTCTCTATATATATATATATATATATATATATATATATATATATATATATATAAAGGGTGAGAGAGAGATATAAGCTGATATATAAGTATTAACCTATATCTGCAAATATATAGATAGGTCAACGACATGTACACAACCATGAAGGTGCAAATAAATAGGATACTGCCAACTATCGAATGTGTCACATACCGACACGCATAATCACGAGGCTGAAAGACCGAAAGACCACAGTACCGGAACACTAGAACCAAGAGTAATATTATCACGATGTTAAGAGGCATTTAGTTATCGCTGCCGGTGCTGCGGTCCAGGTAGGTACTGTGTTCAACTGTGTATGTGATTGTTGTAGTCTGTGTATGTGTGTGTTGAGGGTGCCGTGTGCGTTTTTGTGGGACTGTAATGTGTGTGTGCTTGCATCGTGTGTCTATTAGTGCTAACTCGGAGGTAGATCAGTACAGTAGGTGTGGTCATAGCTGGCCGTAGGTATACGGGTAACACCTGTCCCACTTTAAGAGGGACAGCCCCTCCCTGGGCAGTTGTGTCCTGACAACAAATATTAAAAAGGGCAAATGTCCAAGATTGTAGGACATAATTATGTCCCATATATTATGTAATAGTTGCATTAAATAGTTATGCCTGTATCTAAAATACGTAAATGTTACATGAAACATGATAAGTAGCTAAAGTGCTTCAAGAATAAGTATGTATTCAGGATAAAAGTATGTTCTATCCTGTGTACTGACCGTGGGTATGTGTCGGCTTGGAAACACCGATGTGTGTCCTGCAAATGTCCCACTATGGCCAGTTGAAAAGGTGGCAACCCATGCCAAAGAGGTTCAGTCACCAACATAACTGCAATGAGTGCAAATATCTGTGACAGAAATACACGAGACAGCTGTCATTTAGTAACATTCCCTTACATATCGATGTATTTCCAGAGGTATTGAAGTATCAACCTCACCTGCATGCTATATAGAAACCAATTAACAATGGCTCAGTGTATAAGCCTGTAACAACCATAGTTTCTCAGTCTACTAAATAATAGGTCTTCAATTAGGGAAGAAGCCCACACACATATATGGAATATGTAGAAATGCAGTCCCCACAAACCTGTATATGCTATGTACACCCACCTACATCTTCCCCACATCCAAAACAATTGCAATACAGACTGTAATAACATCACAAACATCCACTCACTCAATTACATCTGCAGAACCATTAACATACCTTGTGAGAGACACATTTGTAATGGTGCCATGTGAAATCGTAGCTGTTGTATAATGGAACAGACGGCGATGTTACAGGTTTTGTTTGCAGTAGTCCCTTATCAGACGGTTGAGATGACAGGTACACTCACATGTAGAACCACATACTCTAGCCGTCACACACAATCCATGGGGGACATGAATTCAAAATATCCAAGTCTCTCCAAATAGCAGTTGCAATTCCTCACAACAAAACACATACAGGCCGTCTCCCCGAAGGTAGGGCAAACGACCAATGCCCAAGTGGAGAATTCAATTATACCCCACTGTTGCCACGTAATTTGTGAATGGAGTAGCGGCACAGCTGATGTGCATGTAATAATTTACTCAGGAACACCAACTGGCGGCAGGATACCACATGTTACAGGTATCGACGTATATAAGGATGTCTTACCATACATTCAAACCGTAAGCTCATACCATAGAACCGTTTAAACAGTAAAGGTGTAACAAAGATATTTTACAAAGACTCGGAAACAAGGTATGTAGAACACTCAGTATGTCAGTGTATGTAGAGCCTGTTTTGTAGTAATTAAAGTGTATGCAATGCATAAAGTGGGAAAAGGTATTATGTAGTGATGTCTTGTTGAGCATAGTAACACTTGTAGAAATTGTGTGTCCTGCTGTGGGCCACAAGGTAAACATCTCATACACCACAAGGGATGCTACATGAGGGCTTTAAACACAATTCCACACCACCCGCCGTCAGTGGTAGGGTTTGTCCAACATCTACGTGCATAGCAGGGGATAGTATATGTTGATATACTGTCACAGTAGGCATGTGTAAGGGCATATAATGAGAATAACATGCCTAGGGTGGTCCTGCTGTGCAAGTATGCTTTGTATTATGGGATAATGTTTAAAATATGTGTAATGTACAGTATTGTAGGTAGATATATCAGATATTTTACACAGCATAACTGTTATATCATGCAAACAAAGGGTATTGTTTCTTGGCATGTAGAATACACAATAACAGGATACATATGGCTTGTAGTCACGGGACACTGTAACAGCATGATAGCTAACTGAAATGGAAGAGCTACTCAATTATCCATGCACAAAGGACATGTAATAGCTTCACAGGTTCATAGTGAGGTACTATGCTGTCTGGCCAAGTCCATGTGTAAGCCCAACGACAGTGTTTTCACTGGCAGCACCTCCCTAGGGTATTGTCCTGTCTGTGAACAGCAGAGCCATGTGTTACCTGCACCTGTGTACAGTACAGCCACTGCAGTGATCTCTGGCATACATGTACGGAAACTGTCCTTAAAAACAATTGTGTTTTTTAGTGGGAAGTACTACCACCAAAAAAAGGGAGTGGCTATGGGTGCATCCTGTGCCCCCTTATATGCAAATTGTGTTTTGTATTATTGGGAAAAGCATTTTATATTTGAATCAGAATGGAACAAATACATTGTGCACTACATTAGATTTTTATATGACATTTGCATATTTTGGAAGGGGACTCAGGAAGAATTAAACAATTTTTTTAACTATATTAATCAGACAACAACTTTCCTGAAGTTCACTATTAATGTGGGGGACGACAAATTCAATTATTTGGACACTACCATATATAAGGATTTTACAAACAATTGTTTTCAGTCTAGATTATACCGGAAGAAGACTTTTTCCAATTGTTATTTACATTTTGACAGTGGTCATCCTATGTACCAAAAAAAGGGGATTGTAAAGGATCAATTTATAAGGGCCTCAAGGATGACAGGTAAACTAGATGACTTTATAGACGAAATTGGTTACATTAAAAGTTTGTTTCTAGAAAGGAAGTATCCCGAAGATCTCATTAATCAGCAGGCTGAAGAGGTTCTTCATAATAGGGAAAATAAATATTTTCCACTTATAGGGAAAGGTACGGACACTATTACTGGGAACAGTAAAGGTAATAACTTTGGTCCAGGTACATTTATTCATACATTTTCAGAAACATCTTACTTGTCTGAAGAAGTTATTAACAAATTTTGGTATGTTCTGAGAATTAATGAAGACATTTCAGAACATATACCTCCTTACCCTAGGTTTGTTAGAAGGAGGGATCTTAACTTGAAAGAGTATTTAGAAAGGGGAAATAAGCAACACTCATATGTTTCAAACAACAATAAAAAGAATGGTACATTCAAGTGCGGTTCGTGCCATCAGTGTTCTTTTATGTTGGATACTAATTCCATTTTCATTTCCTCTAGGAAGGTTCACCTTAAAGCTCAGGGACACTTTAATTGTAAATCGTTTAGAGTGGTGTATTTAGGGGTGTGCACACAATGTTTTAGTTTTTACATTGGTAAAACAGAAAGACAATTGGGTAGAAGGGTGTATGAACATCTCTATGATGTTAGAACTAAGAAGGAGTCCAATGCTTTTTTCAAACATTCCCTTGTTTGTCCCGATATGAAGCTCAAGTTTTTTGTTTTAGAACAGGTGGAGGTGGATTCTAGGGGAGGGTGTTGGGAGACTAAATTAGAATATCGCAAATTGCTTTGGCAATTAAAACTGGATGCAGGGAAGGCCCCTGGTTTAAACGACCACATTAATATTGGTAGTGTGTTGAGGATGTATCAAGACCGTGGTTGAGGTTTTTAGGTAATATGACAATCTTGTATTTTTATAAACAAATATATGTATATTTATTATTTTTTATATACATATATATGTATACTATATATATATATATATATATATATATATATATATATATATATATATATACACACACACACATACACATTTTTTACATAACATTTTTCCTATAGTTAGTGTTTTACAGATTGAATAATGATTGTTTTATACAGTCCTTGGTCTCTGTTTCAATTGATTGTAATACAGATGTGGGGTTAATTTAAATAAGTATTTTTGTATTAAATGTATAATATATTTTTATACATAGTTACATGAACATCCATCTATTTTTTAGTATGGAATTGTGATTGGGATAGGTCACATGATGGGGGATTTGGTATTTAAGCCCACCAATGGCTTTTGATTTTTTGTTCTGAGGAAGCCTGGGATTGAACCTAGGTGAAAGCGCTTAACTCTAATTCCTTGTCTACTGTGCTGGAACTTTTGGTTTTAACAAGTGGAATAAACTATATGAACTTTTATTTTGCTGCCTGACTTTGTGGAATTTCAAGTTTACCAACTGGTTCGGATCCAAGGTGGAGGTTGTTTATTGGTAACTCTGTTCTCATTTTGTATTTTTTGCTGACTGTGTGGATTTTTTTCTGTTCTTTTATACATGTTTGTCTCCCATCCACCCATCGAGGTATCTCATGAAAACTGCTAGTGAGTGTCCATGCTTGATGTACATAGGAATCATGTTCCAAAGCATGGTGAGTGTCTTGTTCAGGAATGTATCCCTCAAGCACGTCCCACTCATCGTTGCATTTGTGCACATATCCATGAGCATGTTGCTCTCAGTGGCCTTTGCTTATGTTGCTTATGTGGAGTATATCCATAAATATTGTTGTGGACATGGGCCCTGTATGTTCAGCAGAGGTCACCCCTGAGTATGCATTATGCAAATGTGTACAGACGTGGTGTTCGTAGTTGTGCCGCATATGTCATCCTTCGGAGGTCAATAATCCTCACGGTGTGTTAATGTTGTGGTATGTAAAGGCGTTGCTGTTCCGTAAGGTTCACCCCAAAAGGGGTGTTGTACCCCTGAATGTGTGTCATACGTCAGGAGTATAGAGGTACAATGGGTGCCTTTGTTCCAGCTACAAACCCATTACAGATAAGGGTGGCCACATAGAAGGATATCCACGCCACATTGGCAATATGGTTATCAAAGGAGTGGGTGCTATATACGTGTGTACTAAGATCCCGTATAATGTCACATGTATGTAGGGGACTACTACCTATGTGACAGTCAGTGGGTGATTGGTGTAATCCAAAGGGGATGTCTATGCACCTTGTGTTATGCAGCTTGAGGCCATGTTATTGAGATCAGGTATCCATCACAGTGACACCCGTATGGAGGGTGTCTGTATCAGCTGCTGGATCAATCATGGCTCCTTGTTTGCAGTCATCTGGAAATCTATTCAGGGAAAGTCCCTCTGTGCTAGCCTGTACCTCAGGGAAGCATATACCAAACATGAGGGGCCCTATGACCGAGGACTGTGGTACGCCAAGTGTAACTGAATTACTGTAGGTACCACGGTATGCTACCCTCATTGTGTGGGTCCTGTCCGTGAGCCACTTTGCATAACATCCCGAGACGTAGGGGTCGATGTGCAGGTGGATGTGTATGTTGTCAATACCAGAATGGAGAATGGTGCTGAAAGCCAATGAGAGGACAATGTAGGCTGTGTGGACCTCCTTACCCTCATCAACTACCCTGGTAACTGTATCAAAGGAGTCCACCAGGTGTAGGAGCCATGGTCTGGACCTAACAAATCCAACCCAGGTGGCATCAAAGGTCTGGAGGCCACCAATGTCTCTGTGAATGACTTCCATGATGATGTGCCCCATAGCCTTGCAGAACAGTCCAGTCAGGCATATAGGGCAATAGTCCCTGTGGTTCATTGTGGTGCCACCTGTGTGGAGTGTGATGACTGTTGCTGTGTGCCATTCAGGGGCCACAATGTCTGATACAAGGCTATTATTGAATCTGGTGGCCAAGTGGGGAGCCATGTCATTCTGAGGTTTGTGTAAATCACAGCCTGGGATGTTGGACGGTCACATGGAGTCTGTGTTCCAGGCCTTAGAGAGTGCAGGTTGGAACTGCGTAGTTGTGACTGCAGGGACTCTGCATTGTTCCTGTATGGATTTTGGCCCTGTAGGGAGTGAGAGAGTGTAAAGTTAGCATTGAACCTATCTGCAAGGATGTTGCCAATCACAGTCGGTCTGTAATGTTCCTGCCTAACCGTTGTATGTCAGAGCAGATGTGTGTATTGCCATTGAGTACTGACATACCTCTATAATGCTTTGTGGTAGTCCTTGGAATGTGTCACAGTAATGTTTACGTAGCTAGCTTTGGAGGATGTGATAAGGGATCCTGGATTCCTACTGAGGCTGACCAGTGAGCTACCCCACCCATGGGATCGTACTCCACTTTGCAACAGCCACCACCTTCTGTTGTACATTATGTGCATGGAACCAGACCCCCAGAGTAGTGTCCATTATCTGGTGGGTACCATCATGGCTCTGTTTGGGATAGCATGATCCATGCAGTCGTGTAAGTGCTAATGAAGTGCACTGGTGTATGTTTCAGCATTTGTAAGTGCATTGTCCATCTGCACAGGTGTCATGACGTTTACTACTGCTGTCATCATAAGACGTCTGATGTAGGCGTTGTAGAAATCTTCTACTGTGTATTCCGTGAAGGGTGTGGTGCCGGGATGTGGATAACAAGGGTGATTAGCATATGTTCGGAAACTACCAATGAGGGGATAACCCTAGGTGTGGAACACCAGTCACATGTTGGTAATGTCCATGTCTAGGATATTGTTGGTCTTGGTGGTGGTGTGTATGGGTTGATCCAGCCGAGTGGAGGTTACGAATCCCAGAAAGTGTTGGCCTAATGTGTCGGTACATGAGTAGGCATTCCAGTTAAGTGTGGGGTAGTGTCAGTCTCGCATCAGTAGTACCTGTCTGAACCCTACTGTCCAGTACACCAAGAAATGAGGGCCAGTAACCATGGGGTATGTTGTTGAATCCGTAGCAAGTTACAATGTGTATAGCAGTTCTGGCCACAGTTAGTTGCATGTGGATCACCTCTGATGCATTGTGCTAAGGAACCAGCCTGGAGGTGTGTACATCCTTGTGAAATATAGACACACCTCCGCCGTGGGTGTTCTGGTCCTGGTTACATGACTGAAAGGTGTGGACTGCGTGTAACCTGTCAGTGCAAGTGTGCTCTCTGGAGCCTAGAGGCACGTCCCAGTCACTGCAGAGATATCAAAGTGGTCCATTATAAGGAGTGCCTCGCCTGAGTGCGTTAGAGATGAAGATGTCAAGCATTGAGTAACAGTACCCCAGGTTTTGCTTGTCTGTTCCTGTTCTGGTGGTGAATGTTATTGGAAACTGTCCAAGACAGGCAGTATAGGAGCAGCAAGAGCCTTGCATGTTATCTGTACTCCCAGAGCTGACAGATGCAGGTTATCTGTGCCAAAGCATCGTGTTTTGTTGACCATGTCATTCATTCAAAGCAGACAAATACTGGATGCCTGTGGAATGACAGCAGATGCATAGGCAACTGTTGAAGTGAAACATTCAGTCGTTGTACAGTGGCATCAGTCTGAATGAATGCGGAATGCTTCTCAGGGCTTGGGTGATACCTTCTGGGCTACAAGACCGGAGAGCTATTCCATATCCCTGTACATGTAGTCCAGGAAGTTACATCTCAGGGCAGTCACACTAACATGGAGAATGACAGTCAAATCATACCTGGTGAGGTGTGGCATGGGTGCATAGGTTATGTTGCGGATCCTGTAACCCGACGGCCAGATGTAAGTGACTATCGCCTTGTGTAGCCTGCTGAGTGGGACATAAGTGTGACTGCCTACAGAGTCACCTATGACTGGTGTGTTGTGTAGGTTATGACACCCTATTGGCTGTAGTTGATGTGCACACATGAGTATGTGGGCTATAAGTAATTGGTGTTGTGTTTGGTGATGGGGGCTGCCTCTGTTACCTACACAGAGAGTATGGAGAGGTTCTGCAAATGTTGTAGTCATACTATGTGTGGCCTGTGGTGGTGGAGATCTAGTGAGACTATGTGATGAGTGGGGTGTGTTGCAAATGTTAAACGTCCCCACATGAATGTCAGGTTCAGTCTGGGTTGGTGAGAGCATTACCCCCAGCATGGCTACATATGTGCATCTCCCACAGGCTGTAGCGTCGTATGTTGGGAGGTGAGCATTGACTATGTACATGAGACAATTGCTCTATTGCCTCATGTTTGCTATATTCATCATATAGACAGGCAATAACACTGGTAAGTGACACTTGGACATGCCTGTATATTCAACCATGTCTCACAAGATATGTGAGTTACGTGTGTACAACAGCTGTTGTACTGTAAGCAAGCTGGAAATGTAAGGACAGACAGTATACCTGTAAGACATGAGTTGGAATGTGTGCTATAGTAATAACTACCTCATGAAGTGCTTACATGTTCAGGGTGGTGGATAATATAAACCCACTGCAACCCACAAGCAGAGACGCCAGTCATAATTGGAGGCACTGCACTATTACCCTGCTGGGTATGGTCTGCAGATCTATGAACCTTTATCAACATAGATATTAACAGTAGAGATGTAGATGACAGTACGGATGATTTCACGCTGCATGGCATACCTGTGACAGGTCATAGGACATCACCCATACTGTATTCCAGCTACACTGAGTATACTAGATGTACCTTCCTATGTCACAGGAGTGGTCTACCAGTGGCCTGTTGACAGAAGCAACACTACAAAAGGTGTCTGAGTGACATGTGCATATCACACCAGTGGCAGCTACAGTAAAACAGGGTAAATGTTTTGTACTCCCCCCCCTCATTGTAGCCCATACTACACAGACAAATGGGAGGCATCTGTGTATGTAAGGATGTGAATGGCCATGACCTAGGAGCAATAGCTGTCTCAGTGTTGTGGACAACATACAGAATGGGCTTTGTGGGTGAGGTGCGTGACATATGTGCACAATCTGACAGCTGATAATAGCATTGTCACCGCTAAGTGAATAACCCTGTACCCATTAACTACCACCTAGGCAGCGGTCAACATTATGGACACTGTGTGTAAGGAATGGTACTGTGCAGTTCACCTCCCTGAGCTGGTGACATCTCCAGGCCTATTAGGTAGTCATACGAGGCACCCATGTCATGACAGGGTGCCATCCATGAGCATGGAGATCATTGGACAGGCATACTCAGCACTCGAGTGACCAATATCGAATCACATATCACCTTTCAGGGGTATTGGCCATGTGTGGACGGGTGATACCAGCCTTCACAATCCTCACCTCTACTATGCAGCATGCTGGCTACCTTGCATAAAGACATGTGCTACACTGTGATGTTGGACATGCTACATGTACATATCCTGATCTGAAAGACATACGTCATGGACAGCCACCATCCTACTACAATGATCACCACATGCTGGACAGATCCATCTGCCATGCAATCCTGTCCATCAAAGCTGCACATGTCATCTCTGTCAAACATGGTGCGATGACTGCATGGTAGATGTATCATTAACTGTCTGGATCAGTAATGTGGCACTGATGCACCTGGCGGTGGCAAAATGGCTGTTGGATCCAGCTAGAAAACCTTTCCCGTACATGCCATGGTTGATAACCATCCCTGCGAATAACGTCTGGCTAGCCATTGTCCCATGTGTATCACATGTGCAACACAGGCGATACGTGGCAGGATGTTGAACTGCTGTACAGTGCCGTGTAGATGTATATGGCAAAACACATGCATGTAATGGTTTCCATGCGCATGTGTGCATTGTCACTGCTCATGTCCGTTAAGGCAGTGTATGTGTTGATATGTGACATACACACAGCATCAAGGTCAACAGCATTACTGTGGTCATATCCAGGCATGTGCTGATAAGAACATCAGTACAAGCAAACAGACATGCCCACATCAAGACAGCATTCACATCAAGTATGAGCAATGTAATGAGGTGACACACATATATGGTGATGATATCCAATGCACAACGGGTGTTACATGTGTGTGACACAAACATGTCAGTCGTGTCAGTGTCATGACGATTTGCAAAGATAACTGTTCATATGTACTAGATTTAATACAAATGTATGTGCAGCTGTATCTCTGTACATCTCTGTGATACTGTGACCGGTCTCCATCATTATGTCTTCCAGATAATGCCTCGTCCACGCCTGCCAGTATATAGCCACCAGGAGGATGATGCCCTCATCCCGTACCTCCATGATAACTATGAGGTGTTGTTCAGCCATGTGCCAAAGCATGCCCAGCAGCGTGACGACCGGTGGCAGGAACTACGCAGGAGGGTTAATGATGTGGGTGGCCATAACTGCACCTACCAGCAGGTGCGCAGACACTGCACGGACCTGATATGACATGTAAAACAGCGTGCCAATGCAATCGCCAGGGAACAAGGTGGAACAGGTGGCGGGCCACCAACCCAGCCCCCACTCACACACACCGAGGAGCTACTAGCCAGCCTGGGGACACCCTCAGAACAGCATCCACAAACAGTAGCTGCCATCGTGGAGGTGGGTGTCTCCCAACCACTGAGCCTGGAGTTGCCTGGTAAGTCACTAATGCACATATGACTATCATATCCCATTTAGTTGCATGTGTCACTGTACAATATGTAATGTAACATATGCAAGGTATGTTTACACACATGCTGCATACTATACTTTGGTACCCTGTGTATGCACACATGTGCATACTATATGCTATTGTACAGGCGAATGTGTTAACATGCACAGTGCACCCTGTAGCTGTCATACAGTCATGGATAATGTTCAAACCGCTGTGTCACCCCTATACAGGTACCTCTGGCGTGCCGCACAGACATCAGTCCATTGCAGGTGAGACAGTTATCAGTATCATGCATGTTAATGCATATATCTATTCGCCATGTGGCCAGTTAACACATGTACACATAATGTATGGTCCAGTCACGATATACAGGTCGCATCTGTCATCAAGCACACTGGCTACCCATGTGCAATATATTCAGACTAAATGAAACACCGACATGAAACCACAGTATCTGTCATTGCTAGATGTGTGGACAGCTGTGCATACAACGGTGGAGATGTTGTTCAATGTAGGCATATGTACTATACATTGGGACAACACGTGTGGTACGCAAACAGTACCACACAGTGAGCTGGGATGTGGGCAGCCCACAGGATTCACAATTGTGTAATATGCCTCTGGAATGGGTGCACACATTGCGATGTGCCATTTGACAAGTCCCAGACATGTAATGTTCCGGCTGCAATATTGTCTCACTATCCCATAATACATACCCCACATACCAAACATACACCCCTTTGTCTGCATAACCCTGTGGACAGTGACATATCTGACATCTATGGTTGTATGTCATATGGGACAACACAGACATGCGAGACGGCCATCACAAACATTTGACCAACACATGTTCACACATGGCCATGGAGGATGGCCAGAGACATGTAGCCACACAGTAGATGTGATGTGTATACACCCTGTTGCACATTGTCCACACATGGTCCAACTATAGCCTTTGTTGAATGGTTATATAGTTGATGTGGAACACTGGACATCCGAAAAGCTTGTGCATAGCTTGTGGAGGTGTCACTTAATTCAACCATATAAGATGTGCTGAACATCATGACTGTGTCATAGCATAAGAGTAGTCACCTGTACAGCTTCCACAGATATAGACACCACATCAGGACACAGATACCATACATTTCCCTTGCTGCTGTTGGACATCACTGTCAGCCATGCACCTCGTGTGTGTGGTACATAACTGTCATGTGGGACATGGTGTATTGATAAGTCTGCCATGTGTGGACATGGTTGCCAGGCAGCTAAGACATGTTAGTAGTTGTACAGGGGTGTCATCCGTAGGTCTTCCAGTGCCCTGTCACATGACACAGCATGGTTTAGTGTGTATACACCTCAGCGACATGGGTCACAATCCACAGTAGTTATGTCATGTGTTTGTACGCAGTCATGGCTATGCACTGTGTGTGTATTACACACTGTACAGCAATATAGGTGCCTCATGATGCCATGCAATGGTACAGTGTCTGTACTTCACACTTTATAGCAATGTAGACACCTCATACTACCCATCAATGCTCATGCACATCTGCTAAAAGTGCTTTCTATCTGTAGGGCATACAGACAACACTGCAATGTGATACCCATTACACCGCTGTACATGTGTCAGGACACCATTGTGTCAGACATGTATGCATGTCAATGCACACGTCCGCAGATTACATGTCATACTACATGTCAAGGTCACATCAGCCATGTGTACTGTTAACCTGTGCTGGTCCACATGGTGTATCACAGGGATGCATGCTTACTACCATGATTGTGTGAACTGCATGGCTTTTGATATGACACCTACTTGCTGTTGTGTGCAACCCAGGGAGGTATGCTAACTACCACTATTAATGTCTGAGCTGCATGCCGTCTGCTGTATCACATGCATGCTGCATGCCGTCTGTCAAATCAAATGCATGGTGAGTGTGTGTGTCTGTGTGTAATGTAAAGTCTTTCTTTGCATTCACAGATTATGTAGGTGTGTTACCCTCCTGTGGTCCATCTGATGTTAGTGTCCCCACAGATACTAGCAGTGATGAACATATGCATGAGGTACAGGCAGGGTTGTCAGGGGCTGAATCTGTGCCAATGGTTGCCATCCCAGCTATGTCCCCCTCTTCCCCGCACACAGTACTCATGCCAACACATACCCCATCACCAGTGACCATAGAGGAAGGACAGTCAGTGTGTGTTAGCTCAGAACAGGAATGTGTGGTGGCTACAGAAGGTGTGTCTCCACACCATGGTGTCAGTGTAATGACTGCAGATGTGCCACACAGGCATGTGGCCAGTGCTGCTCGTAGGAGGACCTCTGGCAGACATGCACCTGCAGGACACAGCACAGCAGCTGGTGTCACCAGACGCATGTCCAGGACTGTAATGGTGGCACAGGCACATGCTGAACGGCAGAACACAGAAGGGCAGAGGCTTCAGAGGGATGCTATCTGTTCTTTAAACAACAACATCCAGGCATTGGCAAATGCTCAACAACAGATCGCTGATGTTCTGGACAGGCGATTGGGTGACATGGTTGGAATCCTTGACCGTGGCATGGCAATCCGCGAGCATGAGCTGTCTGTGCTGGAACATCTGGTAGGAGTGAGGCATAGGCCACGTGGACATAGGCCAGCTACACCACCTGGTGCAGGTCAACGTGAACGAGCCACCTCACATGCCCACTCCCACAGTGTTGGTAGCAGTAGCAGTGCAGCTGGTGCTGCGCTGTCTACACCAGGATACAGCAGGCCACGTGGACGTGGCCTTGGACGTTCCCAGCGGGGACACGGTTCCAGTGGACGTGTCATTGGACAGTAGCCAATCTGTACCTCTGCCTGGTAGTGCCCGTGCAACCCCTGGCAGGCACAGGTCACGTGGCCGTGGCCAGACACAGTGAGCTATACATCCTGGTCTGTACAATCTGGAGCTGTCAATAATACCCCTGTGTAGGCTGGACACATGGCAGAACTGTGTGCACACACACACGCACACAGCAGAAACATCTGTAGGGCACCGCAACACCCACATGCATAATGACCACACATGTCCAATCAGATCATCGGCCCTAACCCACACACATGATGTCATACACTGGTGCAGCCTATGCCCCTGGCAAACATTATCACCCTGTGCATATGATGATGCCTGTGCTGCATCCCTGTCATCCACACCATTGGTGCAGGGACATGCTCATATGGTCTGATGTACAAGGTGAACAGAATAATGAGTAGTGTATATTACATTTGTTGTGTACTGTTGACACGCACCAGACATACCATGTAGTACAGGTTTAGAATGCATTTTTATATGTTCACAGTATGCGTCTTGGTAACAACAGTAACTGCATGTTGGTAATGATGCCCTGCTTCCCTCCTTAAGGTCTAATTGCATGTGCCATTACGTTACAGTGTTTGCAGCTAGAGTGCATTGTTGTATGTTCACAGTCTGTGTCTTAGTAACAACAGTAACAGCATGTTGGTAATGATGCCCTGCTTCCCTCCTTAAGGTCTACTTGCATGTGCCAATAAGTAGCAGTGTTTGCAGTTTCCCATGTGTAAATGTGGAGTACTCACAGGCATGTATGGCAATACCAGCATGCTATACGCAGCCTCAACTTCACTGTTAGAAAGGCTACCATTCCACAGATGTCCACACATCCACTGATCCAGAAGCATGTGAGCTGTTCAATAGGCTACAGTTGCTAGAGATGTGACATCCATACCGGGTCACATCACAGGTATGGTGACATGGTGTGGAGGGTTTACACAGCAGTCTGGCTGATGTCAACGTTAGAGGCCAGTTGATAGCATGAGGCCTCACTGTGTAGCAGTAATACACTGAATATTACAGGATGAGAACACGCACAGACATACACAGAAACACACAGTAACATGACCACACTCACGGGGTCAACAACTCTATAAAGCACACTTGATAGTGTTGAGGTGAGGACCCCTGCCTATGTGGTAATCACCTTCACAGTACTGTGCACCCACATGATGCGACACAGAGAATGAACATGTACAGGTAGCCAGTAAGGCTGAGACCGATGGCATCAACAGGGTAGTAGACTGCATCACCATGAGGGGTTAGGGATCCTGTCTGTTCTGTATGGTAGCATACACCCTCACTCCATGCACCAGACAGCCATACATACATACAAACACACACACACTGTGGAGTCCACAAATGTCATTCACATACAGATAGCTGACATGTGTGTGATACACACACCACCCCTGCCTACGTCTTGCTTTCTACACTGCAGTATGTACAGATCTCTACAACAGTGTACAGGGGTGTGTAACAATTGGGATGTATTCCCCACCATACATGGCATACATGATCACACAAGCAAACACACATGGCAGTACTGTGAATTATATACCTGCTATATGATGATATGTCTGACAGACATGCAGCTGTATTGGCCACATTATGTGTACCGACGCTACCTTTGGCAATTGTGCTGCTATTTGCACATGGGAGGATGTAAGTGTTACAGGTGTCAAGTGATGTACAGTCAGTAACACCCTGACCGTTGTGTAGGTTGTATGTCTTCACCTTCAGGTAACAGTAACATAGCGTACTGTTTGCACATGTAATGGTAGGACAGCTTGTGACACACCTGTGAGCTGTCCTCAGCAAACATCCATCTTCAAAGGTGGACCACCACTTTATGTACACACATCCATCCATACCTGATGTACATCCTACCGTACTGTCAGTATTTCACCATATACAGGTATCAATGATGGGGCTGCATTACAACTGTATGTTGTAGTTAGACACAGATGAACGACATACATCAGCTACTGCACATGCATGGTAGCTGCATGCACACCACTACATGTACATGTGTGTTGGTCCTACATTCCTGACATGTAGCCATGTTTGTATGCATTGCAATTGGTGGACATGTGTGATGACATACATGACACATGGACTGTTGTATGATATGTTGGTTGTCATGGGTAACTGTTACAGAGGGAATGTTACCTCAGTCAACATAGCTACCTTATGTACTGTTAGCATTCAACAGCCATGAACCTACCTTCCATGTGCATGCGTGTGATTGCTGTAGCCACTTGTCTGCACAGAGGACAGCAAAAGCTTTGCAATGTACATATGCATCGTGTGTGTGTGTGTGTGGGCCTTGTACATATCCACTGCGATTACATGTATGTCATATCCAAACATGAGTGTTTTCCGGTGTACAGTGACAGTCATCTGTTACAGCTGTGTAAGACCCAGGACCTTGTTATGTGTAGAGCTGACCTGGTTATGAACTGTGGTATCATTACATTGCATACCACATGATGGAACCTTGTCAGTACATGTGTAGTCTGCCCAGTTGCTGTAGACCCATGTACAGTCCACTGGTCATGAGTAACATGGTGGTGTGGTAATGTATGGATGTGTGTTGCTGGTCCAAGGACATGGTGATGTCCACGGGCTACATAGTAAACTGCGGCATTTACTACTGTGATCTGCACCTGAGACATCTGTGATGGCTCTTAAGTGTGTACTGGTCAGTACATGTGAGTGGCCTTCATGTACGTGGGGACAGTAACACCTGGAGCGGTCTGTCACGGTCTTATGGTCCACATGTCTGTATCTGAGGTATACGGTGGTAGTGCTATTGTGCACAACTGTGCCATATGCCAGGTGTTCCTCACTGCAGAGATGTCCGTATTTCCCATTGTTGGATCTGGATTGTCAGCTGTGATCATGAACGCTACACAGCTAGCACTGACGACTGGTGTCAGATGTGTGTAGTGCAGCGTTCGTGCTAACAATGTTCACTATCGACACACTGTGCCCTTCCGTGTTTAGAATCCGTGTGCATACAAGACAGCTCTTCACTACTACTGTGTGAGCATGCCCAG
Organism: Protopterus annectens; assembly: GCF_019279795.1. Taxonomy (NCBI): domain Eukaryota; kingdom Metazoa; phylum Chordata; order Ceratodontiformes; family Protopteridae; genus Protopterus; species Protopterus annectens. The sequence goes on from NC_056729.1 coordinate 266,546,535, forward strand.
TACGCCGTTGTGTAGATGGACACACAGTACATTCCAAACTGTGCCCTTCCATGTTTAGAATCCATGTGCATACAAGACAGCCCTTCGCTACTACTAAGTGTGTGAGCATGCCCAGTACACCGTTGTGTAGATGGACACACAGTACATTCCAAACGGACATGTGCTACTAAGTGTGTGAGCATGCCCAGTGACACCTTGTGTTGGTTATGTGCCTCTGTGTATGGGCATGACCATTGAAATCCTGTGTAGCAATAGTGGTCATCAAGGCAACACATGTCCATACCCCACGTCAGGATGGATACCTACATTGAACACACTGGGACTGTCTTGAAGGTGTACTGTCTGTGGCACATCTCATATCCATGTAGTGTTGTAATAGTGCTCTGTAGATAGGCAGTTGTCCCACTCACACCACTGCCGTGTGTTTGTCTACGTCTACCTTGGGACAGTAATATGCTTTTAGACTGCTCCCTCTCCATACATACCCTATTGGCATCTTTGCCTTTGCTGATGATGTCATCCACCTAGAAGTATGCCTCTGGGAGTGCTGTGTTCCAGTAATCACGATAGCGCATTCTGTAACTGCGTAATGCTGTAGTGTGATAAGGTAGTTAGGTGTATGTTCGACTCGCGGCCCTGCCAAGTGTGTGTGTGTGTGTGTGTGTGTGTGTGTGTGTGTGTGTGTGTGTGTGTGTGTGTGTGTGTGTTTCCAGCTGCCTGGGGACAGAGTAATGCTTTTAGACGGCTCACTCTCCATACATTCCCTACGGTGTCTTTGCCTTTGCTGATGATGTCATCCACCTAGAAGTATGCCTCTGGGAGTGCTGTGTTCCAGTAATCTCGGTAGCGTGTTCTGTAACTGCATAATGCTGCAGTGTGATAAGGTAGTTAGGTGTATGTTCGACTCCCAGCCCTGCCAAGTGTGTGTGTGTGTGTGTGTGTGTGTGTGTGTGTGTGTGTGTGTGTGTGTGTTTCCAGCTACCTGGGGACAGAGTAATGCTTTTAGATGGCTCACTCTCCATACATTCCCTATCGGCATCTTTGCCTTTGCAGATGATGTCATCCACCTAGAAGTATGCCTCTGGGAGTGCGGTGATGCTGAAACTCCGTAGCATGTTCTGTTACTGCGTAATGCTGTAGTGTGGTAGACTAGACAGGTAGGTGCTCGATTCCACGGCATGGCAGGTGTGTGTATTTGGCAGTTATACCCTATGTGATACCTGTGGGTGGCTAGCTGCGGGATGTGTTCAGTGTGTTTTGTTGCTGACCTATATAGTGTCCACAGCCTGCATATTCTGCCAAGACACTGGGTTGTCAACACATACATTCGCCAACAGGTCTGGTGAGTAAATGTCTGCAGCTCTACACTTACTCTTAATACAGTCTGACCCGTGTGATGCAACAGAACACACATGCCTTGATAGTAACAACACTACATGATGCAGGTGGCACATGTAGTTTCTTTTTCATGCCTGTCTAACATTTTGCTGTCATGTGGACCGCTGTTGTGATATAAATGCAATATCTACATATGTGTGTACATGCATATGTGTGTATGTATATCTATGTATACAAATAATATATATCATATATGTGGATATAGAGAGATAGACATAGATATAAACATATATGTCTGGGGACATCAGCACTATTGAATGTATGTGCCAGATGATCTGTACATGATAACCTGGGATGTATGTATATCTGCCATGGCATAGTGGTAATGCACATTATCTGTTGTGTGCAGGGTCCCGGGTTGTAGTCGTGTAGACACCAGTTATTTTGTTGCTGAGAAGACCATGGGACATCGAATATGGTGATAGTAAGGCACCTGTTACCAGTTGTGTACGGATCTGAGCGACACTAAGCAGTGGTTATTAATTTGGAGGTTCGGTATGGGTCATATAACTATTCATTAGATGACTATGCTATGCAGATGAGGTTGACAATAGTGTATCCCATGTATCCCCAGGGTGTGATGCAGATACCTGCAGTGTATGTGTGTAGTTAGCCGGGTGCAGGGCTCGAATATAGTTGACAGCATGGGAGGGGGGGGTCAGGCATACTGTACGTACATTGCAAAACTGTGCCTCGGGAGTGCTCCTGCCTTAGCACGCCTAAGCTAGGGGTGTGTCTATACTTGCCTGGTGACATTGGGAGGGACAATAGCAGTGGTGGGGTTGTCAGGGTGTACAGGCTGCACAAACAGCTGATGATCAGCACAATCAGCAGATGACATGGCCAGCCCGCACCTGAACAGTACAGTAATGTGAGCAAGCATCATACACACAGGTTTCATCCGCACTCTACACCACCGGTGTATACCTGCGGGGACATTTCACGACACAATCCAACCAAATAAGAAGGGCTGCAGCAGGCAACATAGACCAACATGTGCAGGAGACTGAGGGCAGTGAGGATGTGTATGCTGCTGAACATCCCTTACTGGAGTGACATAAGACTTTATAGACCCAGGGTGACTTACCAGGGGCTACATGAGCTGGGGATGGTGGAGCACTGTGGGATGGACAGAGACCTCCTACAGCGGTTTGTTGACCTGTGCCTGCCACACCTGACACATCAAACAGGCCGAGGGAAACCCATCACAGTGGATACCTCGGTATGTGTTGGCTTGAGTATACTAGCCACAGGTACCTCACACAGCACAACTGGGGATATCATGGTGATCTCACAGGCATCTGCATCCAGAGTATTGTGCCAGTTCACAGACGCCATGTCAACACATGCTAGTGAGCACGTACATGTCCTCAACACACGTGATTAGTAGACCAGCAATATGCATCTCTTCAACCACATGGATGACTACCCTGGGGTACTGGGTACTATAGCCTGCACACACACACATCAAAGCACCACCCAGTGAGAGGGGTAGGGCCTACAGTCACTGCAGGGGCATACCCTCCAACAGCTAGGCCATATGCAATGGCCAGGGCATTACATTGAATGTGTGTGCTGTCTGCCCTGGGAGCTATGATGATTCCGATATATGGCTTCTAACACAGCTGTACCACACCTTTGCCAATATGGACATCCCCAACAGTGTCTTAGTGGGGGATGCTGGGTAACCACTGGTGTCATGGCTGATGACACCCAGCAGCAATGCACACACACCTGAACACTCACACCAGAATGAGGCGGATGCACAGGCAGGACATGTAATTAAGCATGTGTTTGGGATGCTCAGTTCATGGTTCTGGTATCCGGCACATCCGGTGGAGCCCTGCAGTATTCACTAGCTACATGCACACAAGTTGTTATGGTATTTGCTATGCTACACATTCTGATCCTGCAGTAATGCTTGCTGCAGGAACAGCATGGGGTAGGGCCACACAGCCCAACATCACTGCCAAGGCCTATACAGACACAGTGTGTCTTGGCAAAGGAACTACCTGAGCAGGGCCCAGTCGGTGAAAGGCCATGCACAGTATGACCTGCCCTTGGCAAAGAGGCAACACAAGGCATATGCACTGACACAATAGGTACCCACGGATGTCCCCTCTCTGACCCACACACAGTACAATGGATGACAAACATGACACTACCTGTGCTCGGCCATGTATAGGAAGTGCACTGTGTGCATCCGACATAGGCAGCCCTCCAGCACCGTCCTCAGGTCCAGAACACCCCCAGGGTACGTCTATCGACCTAAAAATTGACAGTTGTATTAGAATGTGTATTTACCCATTGCTATGGTATGTATGTGAGCATACAAGAGACTTTGGTGGCCGACTGTTAGAGCAGCAGACAGTACACATCCATAGTGTCACCATGACATCTGTAGCACATACGGGGGTCACAATGGTAGCCAGTAGTACACGGGGTGTCCTAACCCACTGCAGATTATGGGATGAACATCATGTGTGTCCATACAGCCCACACACGTTCCATGCAGCTGGACAGGTGTGGACCACTACAGACAAATGGCATACAATGGCCTATGGATATGCCCAATGAATGACCCCAACCCTCAAAGACACACACAGACTACAGCAGGCCAGGCGGTTTGATGTAGGTTGTGAAAGCTAGGATGTCCAACACCACTGTGCTGGTATTTCACGCTGGGATCTGACGTACACTGGTATCCCTCCAACCGGCAATTTAGGTAGATCCACACACTGACATGGAGTACCTGGCATACCAGTACAGTAGCAGCAGATGTGTACAACTGTCAGCTGTGCCCCCATCCAACCTACACATGTGAGAGTCATGTGCGCCACCCACGGTGCTGTGTAGGACTGTGGATGCGGTTGGATGTCCCCCCATGCTATGCAGACATATAGCAACTGTCAATGCCACATGCCCATTAGCTACCCTGCAGACACAGCATGACACCTGTCTGTGTAGAACAGAGGGGTCGGCAACACAGTACTGACTATCTGGACATGTGACACATGCGATACAGTTGTCCATACTTGTCATGCTCACACACATGATGGTATGACAGTAATGTCAGTCGACATGTGTAACAGTCCTACTGGGCATGCTCACACACTGACACACAGGACGGCCAGGCATGCATACACCAGTGGTCCGGACATATCTGCCAGTGCATTGCTATATTGTTGGATGACTGTGCTGCATGGTGTGTGTGTGGTCTATTGTCTGTAGATATGCCACGGTCTATTGTTAATTCACATGAGCTATGTGCTGTGCGCAGGGTACTGCTACCAACACGTGAATAGGGTGGTTCTTTGTTTGCGGACAGACCGACGCCTTTGGATACGGACTGGGTAAGGCACATTCCAGCAGGTGGGAGCAGTTGTGCGTGGGTTTGCACAGTGTTATGCACTGCTGATCTCTGGTTACAGCACCTTTTACCCATTTAGACTCCACATTTCTTTGACAGTGCACTACTGGCATACTGGTAGACAAACACGCTTACAGCCGCTGCTCACCAACATTTCTGCTTACATTTGTCACTCACGCTGGGTGTGTGCGATCCCTTGTGATGCGTATTACATCGGACTACATGACTATAGTATCGGGTATGTCTAACCATTTGGCAATGGCAGGCGTTCGACTGTACGGACTCGGCGGCCTGTCCAGTGACATAATCATATTATATGCGTGTTCCTCATATGATCTGCTCCCATCTGCCTGATACATGGGAACCAATACTTTGCAATGTTGACATGTGAATATGATTTTGTTAACGCAGCTGTCCAGCGGGTCATGCTACCGCATACCTACTGTACGTTTTCCACCTTTCAGATTGCACGACAGGAGACTGTAGGAATGACACCTTTCCCACTTTGCATGGGTCAGTCCCTCATTAGGCATATGTCATGTGACGATACTCTAGCCATTGCAACTGTCCTGATTAGGGGACATTCTCATATTCTACGTGTCTGTAGTGGTTGCTTGTTACAGGTCTTGTATACCTGACACGTCGATATGTTATATGTAGTAGCATAAGCAACTTTACAGCTGCTAGACTACGCTTTGATTTGTGCAGATATGTATATTGCTGTACTATGCATGGCTGTAGGTATGTTCTGCCCTGGTACGTCTGACATTTCTACAGAGCAGGTCCCACTTTGGCCATTCAGAATGGTGGCGGCCCTATAGATCCTATATGTAGAGCTATCGCATGTGTCAAGGCAACAAATACCCACAGCCAGTTGTAAACTGACTACTTCCACGGTTTGCATATGTTAAGGTTGTTATAGTAGCATTATAATTGCTAATACTGTTTCCTATTACATGTAGATGTTTCTGATACAACAAATTAATTTCTGACACCACTACACAATATATGGCCTCCTTTCCCGAACTCACAGACCATGTGCCATAACATTCATTTTGTAGGACACAACTGCCCAGACGGGTGTGTCACTCACAGGCATATGGGTGTGGAACCATCTATTATGCTATCATCTACCTGAGGTGGTCATCAAATTATGCACTTTCCGTCACTAGCAGACCTCACATACCAATGGGGGAGAATGAACACTGTATCAGGAACACTGCATAACACCCTATGGGACACATTTAGACGACTGGTTCTATTAACCAGACACATTGACAGTCACAGAGCATATGGATTCATTCATGTTTGTCGAGGTACATGCCGTTTATGACTCGTACATGTCATCTGTCATTACCTGTATTCTGCCACCTGTCCACCTAATATTACTAGTTCTGGAAGTGTTTATTTGGACTTTGTTACATTCTGATTCATAACTATGGACGTCCATGCTAATCAGGTACACGGCACTGATTTGGTCTCTGTGTATTCCCCTGATGGTTTACAGTATATCCGGTAGATGTGCTCTTCAGGTTTGGGACATATAGGCGTCTGCTATGCCCACATAGGAATATTAATGACTTCCACTGGGCGGGCCTACTACATCTCTGCCAACCAGCACCTGCAGACTTAAGCCAATTATTGCATACCCATGATCCACCTACCTGGCCCCCCTCTACAGCACTCATGACATATACATACTGTGAGCACAGCTGGGGCATGAGCACGCCCCTACACATTGCCCACTCTACCCGTCTCGGGACACATGTCGTATGTTTTGTCAACCCATGTATTATCACACTTGCACAACCTACTGTTCCATGTACATCTATATCCTGCTCGCATCGATGACACCAAGTTGACACATACACTGAATTTTTGGGATCCCGCAAGGGACACCGTTATCCATGTTTAAAGTGTAGACCTTGCAGATCTCTCCCACTGCTACTTTCCTGCCGGTGTTTTGGACAGCAGCAGTGTAGTAATCTTTATTGCCTGTCTGTATGTCTGACTGGCCTAGCTGGGTGGTGTGGGAGGTACAGCGTTTATTTATTGGACCTCCCAGTCACATATGCCCGGGCTGTATATATGTTACCCCTAATTGCTGTATAGTAACCTAGTTATGTACATGTGTATATCTACAATGACATATTTGTTTTGTGTGTATATGTATATATCAATACCTGTTGTTTGTGTATCTATATCTATCTATATATATATCTTTAGTATATCTTTGTGTGTGTGTGTGTGTGTATATATATATATATATATATATCTGTATAAATGTATATGTGTATATAAATATATATATATATATATATATATATATATATATATATATATATATACGTTTTTATCTATATATACATCTGTGTGTCTGTTAACCTATACATTTCCCGGACATAGACACTTACACATGCGTATTGGGTTTTATCTCTGCTTCAACAGCATACTATTGCCTTAGTCATTATGACACCGACACTTCACTCCGGTGATCAGTATACTGCATGTTATACAGCGGACAGATGTCGCACATTTTTCATGTCTGGGGTGCCTCTGATAAGTGTGATGTGATAGTGTCATTCGATCTATTACTTGTATGCGCAGCCTGTTATTCCTGCTACTCTGTTTGTTTCTGTGCACATTCATATTATTAATGTTAATAGAATGAGTTTTTGTGTTACTGAGATTGTACGTCAACATACTGATGTCTGCATGTAGTTGTGTCTTTCTGCTTTTCCCGGTTTGGGGTTGTCACAGAAGAACTCTGTTTCGCTCATGGGTGGCGTTTAGGTTTTACGTGCCGGGCTGCCAGCCCTGACGCACAACGTCTGACAACGATACGCCCATTCACGCATGTCTCCACGCACGCTCTATCTGGGAATCGCACCTACGTACTAGCTGATCTCCACGGGCCTCTCCATTGCAACCGGCGCAACATACCCTAGCACTCCTGTGTCCATAATCGCATATCCATAGTTTCTCCAACACACTCGTGTTGAGTTTCCACGCATACCAGCCATTATACACCTGTTATCGCAGCCATGACACACCTTTACACATTGCCCTCTCCAGAGCGTTGGGGCCCTACACACATTTTGTACCGCCTCATGTATTCACAGGCTCACCATCCATTCATATTTGCACATACGTGCCCTTCCTGCTGTTATGGATTATGAACGATTTGTGGGTTACAAGTGTAGGTGGTCGCAACATGTACTACATTCCGTCTGTTTACAATGTTGACGTAGCACTTCAACGATGTTATGGCCACTGGTATAACCCTGCCTCTGCTGTGAATAGCGGTGCTCTACTCACACTTGTGCAGCTTTATCTGACATACGTTGCGAGCACTTTATAATTCCTTACTTGCTCTAGATTCCCTTCACAACCCTTATGTTTGCTTTCGTCTTTCGGTGTTTCTTACATATCTATCTATATATATATATATATATATATATATATATATATATATATGTGTGTATATATATATATATATATATATATATATATATATATATATATATATATATATATATATAAAATTGCATATTTCTGTTATTTCTGTGGATATTTATCTATACACACATCTATCTATCTATCTATATAAAAGTTACAGCTGTACAAGACAACATACATTTGCTATGCTAAAAGCTGCATACACCGACGTAGACGCACTTGCATCTACTTATTCTGAGTTACATATGTTTACTGGCACTTCTTTGGGATTACATGTGCCATATTCCTTATGAAAGTACCACTTTGATTGATGGAATCCGGTTAACGGCCCCATGCGAGACACGCGGTCACCTTTACATGTATAAATGTTGGCTTTACAGCACAGAGGCATTCAGTACACAATTAATATGTGCTATAGTCGTACTTGAACCGGGAATGCCTTTACGTTAGGCGGATGCTCTAACCACTACACTATTGTTGTTCTGCCTCATTTATATGTATACCCATGGTTCATAGCTACTCTGACATATGCCTCACCACTTCCCTTACACAGCAGGCATCCATTTTCCTGCTGGGAAAACTGCAGTACTACACTTACAACATTCACTGTTTCCTAATGCTCTGGACCCGTGCTGCATGTCTACTCACTCCAAGGATATTGAGAACTCCTATGCTTATAGTCCTTGCACATACGCATGTTTGATTGTCAGGGTGTTCACGTGCTGGTCCGGGTTTAGGCTCGTCTGACTGGTGACTAGAACTGCTCTGGCACTGTTCAAATATCAGATGTAGCACATGGACAGAGTTAGTCCAGATTTTAACATTCTACCTGTGTTTACAGACACAGGTGTTTGGTCACATCTGACCATATTATTAGGTTGGTGCTACATAATTTAGGGTGGGGAGTGGTTCCATTACATAATGCAGGGTGGGGGGATTTCCACGTGTTTCCCTTCCCATTTGACTATTTCATTCATTTATAGATACAATGAATATTATTCTGGACATCAGTTATACATTCACTACAGGTATGCAATAGTCCTGTCAACAGATGTGACAGTGGGTTGGTGTACATATGTGTACGGACCTCTGTGATACTCGGGGACTCATTTCTACAGGGACAAGGCTATGACAACTCAGGGACAATCATGGACACTTCTACCATATTAGTACTATTAACGTGGAACGTGTTGACAGATTCGTAATACTACTAATTTTCTGCAGTTAAATACGTCTATTACTCTTCATTGTTGTAAGTAGTCATTCTCATTCAACACCTTTCCTCCAAAGGTCACTGGCTTTGTGAGTGGTTAAGAGGCTGGCCAGTTATTGTGCGAATGCTCTGACCATTGGTAGGGTTGAAATTGTCATATGTACAGGTTGGGATATATTCTGGGGACACCAGATTGTTTAGGCCAACACATACCCACGGTCAGTGCAGGGTTAGAACATTCATTAGTTTCCTAGCTGTGAGCCTATACCTTTAGCACTTTAGTTGTTAGTCTGTTTCTTGTACAAATTACATTTTTTCTATCCTGACGTGACCGCTTTAGGCAACTGTTACATGCAGTACGATACATAGTTATTTCCTACAATCACAGGACATTTGGCATTGTATCCTTGTTGGTCAGGTCACACCTACCCACACAGTAATTGTCCCTCACACAGTGGATCAGGAGGTATCCTGTTTACGTCAGTGCCTTCATCACCCTTTTTCCATGTGCCACTACGCGAATGTGTGCAATATATTCTCTCGCTTATTCGTGCCGGGACACGTGCGTCACGGGCAGTTTTATGATCCTGGGTAGTAGGTTCTGCATGACCATCTAGGGCTGGACAGTCTCGTGCACCACTACTGCACATTCCAACTTGTGTCCAGATGTCTACAGGACTGGACATCGTGTCTTGATACCCATTCTAATGTTTACACAGGTTACTTATCCCATGAGGGATATCCAAAAATTTAACAAGACCGATACCGACCATTCTTTTGGCATTACAAAAATGTGCTGGGGGTTTTCCATGCAAGGGATACATAGTTTGCAATCCTGAAACTGCCTAGGGTGACACTACCTACTACATATGCGTAGTAGTCACTATGTGTAGATGTGGCTGTGCCAAACTAATGGGCCAAGTATGGCTGGATTTGGTGGACGTTCAGGTATGGGGTGGGTTGTGTGCTGTGGAGGGGATGCTGGGTAGTCTATTATGCATCCAGGTGTGTTGCATTTGATATGGCCAGTTCCATCAGGACCAATCTGTGGGTATGTGCTGGTGACATTTCTGTACATTTGTATCGCACATTTTAATATTCATAAGTTTGTGGGATTGTGTTCTACAGTATGGCCTGTCTGGTTGTATTGAAGATATGCATACATGTTGTTTGTGTTTCTTTCTGCTTCACCCACTTCTCCCTCATACACCTCCAGTTCACCTATTCTGCATACGACACAGTCTCGCCTTTGAGGATTATACCATTACCCATCCCTCACACACACATATTCCTGACACTCCATCCATCACTGCTTTGGTTGATGGCCCATGACATGGTCAAGGTAACACACTGCATACCTTACATATGTCGGGTACCTGTATGGTTGTGTGGACTACCCTGGCATGTTTCACCTTCCACATGCTATACCTCACGCACATAGGTACACGCCCATACTTAACTTTCATGACATGGTTGGTATACCCGGGTAATACCCGTTCAACTGTGACACATCCTAACAAGTACGGCTTGGACCGCAGATGTGTGGATTTTGACCGACTGTTCTAATCATTGGTAGGATGCCACCTTTTCCTATGTCCAGGATGAGATATATTCCAGACACATATCCGATTGTACCCACAGTCAACGCTACGGATAATACTGTTCCTTTCAGCCTACATGTTGCCTTATTGTTGTAGCAGTTTATATGCTCCTTCTGTTTCGTTTACATGTTTATTCTATTTCCTGTCACATATGGTATGTTAAATACGGACATACCTATTGTATGTGACTATTACATGCGTTGTGGGATATAATTCTGTCATACGGTCACTAGATATTTACATTTATCGTGTTTTTTGTTATGGACACATCTGCCCAGCTGTGTACTCTCCCTCACAATATGGGTCAGCTGGTGACCCTGACCATTGGCCTGGATGTACCTATTGGTGGCACGCTAACATATGATGCGTTTCACTTCCACTTGGTATAACTATCTACACTGCGTTGGACTACGAGCACACGGTTTTCAATGTCATTTGTTTGAGGGATAGGGACCCGTTATTCCCTACTGTGCATTTGTGTTTGCTTCTTCATTTTGTGGTCGCAGGAACTGTCTTGCATGCTTTGCATACGTTTCAGTATCCATGGACACTGATAGATGTGATTACTATTGCTTGCAAATTGTTATATGCAAGCATTTTAGGTTGCACGTCGACAGCTGACATTTCCATGCCTCCGTGCGGCACTTCGACACGCCCTATGCACTCGCGCTCCTTTCCTATGCATGTGGCTGTGGCGGCAGCGCGCCTTAATTAATATGCATTTGGCACTACTGCGCCATCTTCACACCACACAGTCGGTGCAAGCCTAACGCCGGCCTTGCGCCGAGCTTCATGAATCCCGGGGATGGTTTAAAATGCAGCCCGGGAAGAAATATTAACTAAGAATACTACCAAACTAAAACCTATTCTCCTATTTTTTGGGATTTTTTTTGTTTCTGTTCTTTGTCCAAAAAAAAAAAATATGACAGTTATGTCTTTAACTTATATTAGACAATGGGCGACCCGTACATCATCGAGAACAAATGTTCTCCATCAGGATGTTAATGTAAAATCCACTACTTCACAGTGCATATTAACCTACCATGAATTTTGGACAAAAAAAGGGAAATAACCACTGTCTTTTATGGTCACTAAACAGTGTTGTGCTGTTTAGCAAGCATAACATTTTTTTAAAGTAAATAAAAAAGAAATGTGTGTGTATGCATGCACATGCATTTGTGTTTAAGACAGAGTGAGTGAGAGTGTGCATAACAATGTCTTTAATCACACATTCCTTAAGAAGTATGAAACCTCTAATGTCTGGCATTATTAACTGATCTTAATCCTCAGTGATTTATCAGCACATACTACAAGGAGCATAACAGCACTATCCTACAAATTCAGAGACAGTCAAGAGGCATCTGGGATTTGGGTGTGGTTTGCAATGCCTTGCATTCTGTGATTTTTTTCAAGCACTGCTAGCTAACAATGAGACATCTGAAGTGTATTCACAGTACAAACTAACTGCAGCTGCTGGTTTTATAAATACATGCACGCGTGCGTGCACACACACACACACACAATATAAAAAGTTTACACACCCCTGTTAAAATGCCAGGTTTTTGTGATATAAAAAAAAAACATGAGACCACAATAAATCATTTCAGAATGTTTCCCACCTTTAATGTGACCTATAAGCTATACAATTCAATTGAAAAACAAACAAATCTGTTACGGGAAAAAATATAAAAAATTTTAAAAGTACAATACGCTGCTTGCATACGTGTGCACACCCTTAAACTAATACTTTTGTTGTGTGTGCACACCCTTAAACTAATAGTTTGTTGAAGCACCTTTTGATTTAATTACAGCATTCAGTCTTTCTGGGTAGGAGTCTATCAGCATGGCACATCTTGACTTGACAATATTTACCCACTCTTCCTTGCAAAAGCACTCCAAATCTGTCAGATTGTGAGGGCATCTCTTGTGCACAGCTCTCTTCAGGTCACCTCACAGATTTTCTATTGGATTTAGGTCTGGGCTCTGGCTGGGCCATTCCAAAACTTTAATTTTCTTCTGATGAAGCCATTCTTTTGTTGATTTGGATGTATGCTTGGGGTCATTGTTGTGTTGAAAGGTGGAATTCCTCATCTTCAGCTTTCTAGTAGATGCCTGAAGGTTTTGGGCCAAAAGTGACTGGTATTTGGAACTGTTCATAATTCCCTCGACCTTGACTAAAGCCACAGTTCCAGCTGAAGAAAAGCAACTCCAAAGTATGATACTGCCACCACCATGCTTCACCTTGGGGATGGTGTTCTTTTGGTAATGCAAAGTATTGTTTTTGCACCAAACGTACCTTTTGGAATTGTGGCCAAAAAGTTCAACCTTGGTCTCATCGGATCATAACATATTTTCCCACATGCTTTTGGGAGACTTGATGTATTGTTTTGCAAATTTTAGCCAAGCCTGGATGCTTTTCTGTGTAAGAAAAGGCTTCTGTTTTGGAATCCTACCCCATAGTCCAGATGTATGGAGAATACAGGAGATTGTTGTTACATGTAGTACACAACCAGCACTTTCCAGAAATTCCTGCAGCTGCTTCAGTGTTGCTGTAGGTCTCTTGGCAGCCTCCCCGACCAGTTTTTGTCTTGTGTTTTCATCAATTTTGGGGGGATGTCCAGTTCTTTGCAACATCACTGTTGTCTCATATTTTCTCCACTTTTTGATTACTGTCTTCACTGTGTTCCATGGTATATCCAATGCTATGGAAATTTTTTTTGTACCCTTCTCCTGAATGATACCTCTCAACAATGACTTCCCTTTGATGCTTTGTAAGCTCTATGTGAACCATGGCTTTTGCTGTAGCAGGCAACTGAGTAAATGTCAGGAAAATCCTACTAGGACAGCTGAACTTTATTTGGGGTTAATCAGAGTCTCTAATTGATGGCAGGTGTGTACCCAAGAAGACTGAACACTGCAATTAAATCAAAAGGTGCTTCAACACAGTATTAGTTTAAGGGTGTGCACACACAACAAAATATTATTTTATGGGTGTGCACACTTATGCAAGCAACGTGCTGTACATTATTTATATTTTTCCACTAACAAATTTGTCTGTTCTTCAATTGAATTGTACTGGTTATAGATCACATTAAAGGTGGGAAAACTTTTGAAATGATTTATTGTGGTCTCATTTTTTATATCACAAAAACCTAGCATTTTATCTGGGGTGTGTAAACTTTTTATATCCACTGTATATATGTATGTATGTACATATATATATTTACACATACACACACACACACACACAGACAGATATATATATATATATATATATATATATATATATATATATTTATGGATTTGTGTCAGATCGAGTTTTCAGAAACTTGAACTTCATATGGTCTACAGCATATATTTCAGTTTCTGAAAACTGGAAGCATTTGTCTGGAGATTGCGGTACACTGGGGATCTGGAAGTTCACCCTTTCCCCCACTGTAGTGCAATTTTGGACTTGGTATGTATAATTTGCAGGAGCTGTGTGGGTGCAGGGGAGCTTGCCCCCCTGCAGAAAATAGATATTTGATGTTTTGCTTTGTTTGAGTTTTTGGAGACTCAAACATATGTTCTTGACCATAAGAAGTTTGAGTTTCCTAAAACTCAATTATCTGACAGAAGCCTGTCCCCGGGATTCATGAACCTTGCGCCAGGCGCCAGCATAGCGTCGGCGTTATAACGCCAAATATGGCTGCTTAGCGATTCAGGTATGAATGAATTCCACGCATGCATGTTTGTATGATAGGCGACGTGGGTGTGGGTGTCATAGTACAACACATGATATAGCAATACATGCCAGGTATATGGCCACACAAGATGCAAACCATTGTATGCTATGTTGTGTTAGCAGACATGTGCATAGCACATGCAACCACACACATGCATGATGTGTCATGCACAGTGCTGACCGTGGAGATAGTAATGGCTAATGTGTATACATTGTGTAATGCCTTTACAGGTACGTCTGGCGTGTCGCAAGGACAAGGGTCTGTTGCAGGTAAGTCTGTTGCTAGTCAAACGCATGTTCTGCTGTATTGATATTCCCCATGTGTCTAGGCATGACATGCTCACCTGTGTGTGCCCCCGACACGGTATACAGCTCGCACCACCCGACATACACACCACCCATGTACAGTGGATACACCGCTATCAGAGTGGTATGACACCACACAACCAATTGGTGTGTTACGCATTCAGCTATGCATACAATGGTGTAGGTGTTACACAATGGCTGCATGTGTAGTATGCATTGGTATGCCAGTGCAGTATGGACACAGTACCACAGAGTGAGCTGTGATCTGGCCAGAGCACAGGTGTTACCAATGTGACCCATGCCCCTGCATCGGTGCACACGCCAGACATGGCGCATGCCATGTCCCATGCACGTGGATGTCTGGCTGCAGCATTGTCACACCATGATATGACCTATGCACAACATAGCAGACATACACACTGTCAGCATATCCAGAGAATGTGACACGCCACACTAGTATGGGTGTATGTCACATGGGCCACCACAGGGCCGCAGTGCACGATGTCTACCACACACAATTGTCAATGAGTCAGACAGACAAGGCCATGGTTGATACCTACAGGCATGTTGCCACACAGCACATCCACAGTGGGTACTCACCATTGCACCCTGTACACACATAGTGGGTTCATCAATGTAGTGGACCCTGGACATCTGATGTAGTACACCAGTGACATGAAATTCCTCTCCACAGCTACTACAGGTGCCTCCAATGTCCACTATATATGTGCTGCTGAGCAGCTGAACTGACTTACAGACATGGCAATGTAATGCGCCCAGGTCACGATCGCACAGACACATAGCTGTGTCCTGCTACTGTGCAGTGGCACAGAGCCCGCACCACACACCGCATAGCTATGCACACAGCTCACAGCAACGTATTCCTGCACAGACATCACTGTTACACATACATTGTATCTGTACACTGTACACATAACACTGCACCATGACAGCCATTGTGATGTGGTGCATGCGGTGGGACACCATCTTCACATGTCCACATGATACCGCACATGTTTGCCGTGTACATTACATAGTGTCGGGTGCCATGTGGACTCTCCACTTGCCCTCGGCCCCACGGTGTATCACGCTGATGCATGCAAACTACCATGAATGTGTGTACTGCATGCCTACTAAATGACACCTGCCTGTTGTACTGTCCCCACCAGGGCAGTGTACATACTGCCACTATGAATGTCTGGTCTGCATTCACTGGTCTGTGTTGTGTGAATGCTGCATGCCACCTGCATTATCACATGCATGCTGTGTGTGTGTGTGTGTGTGTGTGTGTGTGTGTGTGTGTGTGTGTGTGTGTGTGTGTGTGTGTGTGTGTGTGTGTGTGTGTGTGTGTGTGTGTGTGTGTGTCTGTATTGTAACCGATGGTATGTCTTTGTATTGACAGGTGCTGTAGGTGCTCCCTCCCGCGGTCAATCTGATGCTAGTGTCCCCACAGATACTAGTGGTGATGAGCATGTGCATGAGGCACAGGCAGGGTCGTCACAGGCAGAGTCTGTGCCACTGGAGAACATCACACATACGCCCCTTTCATCCCCGCACACGGTTCAGATGCCGACACATACCCCAACACCGTTGCCCATAGATGACGGTCAGTCAGCCTGTTGTCCCCGAGCAGGAATGTGTGGTGGCTGCAGAAGGTGTGGGTACACACGATGTTGCCAGTGTAAGGACTGGTGCAGTGCCACGCAGGCATGTGGCAGGTGCTGCCCGTAGGGGGAGCACCGCTAGACATACACCTGCCGCAGGTGCAGCAGCTGGTATAACCAGACGCATGTTCCAGACTGTAATGGCGGCGCAGGCACGTGCCGAACGGCAGAACCAGGAAGGGCAGAGGCTGCAGAGGTCCGCAATCCGCACTTAAATGACAGCATCCAGGCATTGGCGAATGCACAACAGCATCTTGCCGATGTTCTGATAGGAGATTGGGCGACATGGCTGGTCTCCTCGACCGAGGCTTGGGCATCCTTGAGCAGGCGCAGTCCGTGCAGGAACACCAGGTAGGGGTGAGGCATAGGGCACGGGCGTGTGCCAGCAACACCACCTGCTGCAGGTCAGCGCAGTGCAAGCACCTCCCATGCCCACACAGACAGTGATGGTAGCAGTAGCACTGCAGCTGCTACTACACCATCCACACCAGGACAGAGCAGGCCACGCGGACGTGGCCCTGGACGGCCCCGTCAGGCACGCTTCCAGCGGACATGTGACATCGGAGAGTGGACAGTCTGTACCTCCACCCGGTCGTGCCCGTGCGACCCCAGGCAGGCGCTGGTCACTTCGCCGCCGGCAGACACAGTGAGCCGTAACACCTGCACTGTACAGTCAGGGGCTGCCAAGCATACCCCGGTAGGCATCACAGATGACTGAACTGTGTACACACACACCCACACACAGCAGACACAACTGTAGGGCTCCACCACACCCACATGCAATCTACATAGTCATGCCCACTCAATGCACTGGCCCTTACACACACACATGATGTCATCCATTGGTACAGCCCATGCCTGTGGCACACATATCACCCTGTGCATATGATTAAGTCTCTGCCGCGATAACTGTGAGCCACACCATCAATGCACGGTTAAGCTAACATATTATGATGCACAGGGTGGACACGATAGTGAGAGGTGTATGTGATACCTGTGTCCGCATAGTACGAGATGTGTATGTTGTGGTGTGTGTGTATGGCTGGTGACAGGTGTGTATGTGATGTGGGTTGTGCACGGACATCATGCAGCAGACATACCATGCAGGACAGGTGCAGCATTCATTGATATGTGTACACAGTATGTGTGGTGGTTACATGTGTAGCACCATGTCGGTGCAGTTAACCCGCATGATACTGATGGTGTACTTGCACGCGCCTACTGGGAGCACTGTAATTAGTTCCCCACGGTAGTCGTGGGGTACCCACAGGCATGTCTGGCAAAATCAGCATAGCACAGTTACCCACATCCGCATGGACCCCTACATAGGTACATAGGCACACATGAACGTAACAGGATATGTGCCCTACGACATGTGTGGACCTAGCATGACTGTGTGTGGCATCTAACACCCTCAGGATGGGGATGCCATATCCATCAGTCCCCAGTCCCTGGTCTAGCAGTGACACACAGAGGTTGACTGGCGATAACTATCGCCACACATCCACACGCCATTAGCAGTCCTGGACAAAGGCAGTCAGGGCCTTTCCTTCACATGGCCTGGCACTCCTCCCCGTGTTGTAGGGGTGTCTGGCCTACCCTGTTCCCCAGCACGCCCCACTCATCTTTGAGTTGAGGTGTCTGACAGTCGCTTCTGTGCCCGTGTTTGCATGGGGCCTGGAGGTGGAATGTGCCCATGTCACCCAGGTCAGACATGGCCGTGTATGTCAGGCACAGATCACCACGGAGCAGCTGTGCTGTGAAGATCCACAGCCGGTGTCCCCTTGGCCGCAGCTTGTGACACATGTCCTAGCACCGCCATCCCCGCCTTGTGGAACGCTTATGTCCTTCCGAGTGCTGCAGGCGACAGGTTAGCTACAGGCCACATGTGCCATTGTACGCAGTCATTGCACTGGTGTGTGATGTGTACAGGGGTACAATGAACACCCCTGATGTGGTTGCCATTCCATCCAGACCAGGAGGCCACAATGGAATGTCTTCACACCCACATTGCCATTGTGTGTGTTGACAGAGGTTGCCGACAGGTGTGGTAGCCATTTCCTGAACATGTCCACCATCTTTAATGGCGCATCACCTACATGTGACATTGGGACTAACATGTCCTTCACACTGGGTAGGGCTGCACCTTCTCTGGCATTTAGTAGCAGGCCATGGCTCTGGCACCAGTCATCCATGTCTATGACGGCGAGGTGGATGTTCGTGTAACATGGGGTGTTGGGTATGTTGGCCGGTGCGTAGTCATCTGCATACCTTGTCTGCTACAATCCCCCTATGATTGCATGCACATTGGAAGGTCGGATGCCATATGGCAGGGGGCACAGGAGTGAGCCCTGTGGGCCTCCACTGGGTCCAGATATGAGTGTGACAAGGCACCTTGAGCACCAACCCTGTGTGGTGTGACCTCCAACCTGTCTGAGAAGCATCAGGTGACATATGTCCCCACATGTATGCTGGCGAGCCTTTCCATGGGTCCCATGTGTAGTGTGCTCTGAACGCTCCACCAGGTCATGGTACTGTGTGCAAACCCACGATCCCCATCAATGGCCTTGGTGACCACTCCAGACTGGACGAGCAGGTTCGGGAGGCAGGATCCGCCTTGACTATGTAGTTGTGGGTATGTTCCGCATTGGCTGTACACCGCTATCTGTAACCATGACCACCTGTATGGACCTCCACACAGCTTTGCAGACAACACTTGTCAAGCGATAGGGTGTGGCTGTTGACAGTCCATAGGAGCACTACCCTGGCATAGTGGGACCACAGATGCCATATGGCATCCATTGGGGACATAGCCCATAGTAAGGCTAACATGACACAGTGGTCGCATGTGTGGGCCGAGGGCCTCAAAGAGGATGGGTAGCACACAGCCAGGGACACCATCGGTGCCCATTGCTGACGTGTCAAACGCCATAGAGATATGGGATCACCCAGGCCATATGACATGTTTGGGAGGATACACTCTGGTGGGATGGATATGTTCCCTGTTGGGGATGTATGCATGGAACATGTCCTGTGGTATGCAGACAATGTCTGTGGGTGCAGTGACTGTTGTACCATTCTGGACCATTTCCAGGCAAGTCTGTGTGCCCCCAACCATGTCCTTACCACAGTTAGGGAAGGCCCTGTGGTTGTCTCATGTGCCCTCTGCAGTACCACTCCCACGAGCGGACCTGGATGATGGTATGTGGGGCCGTATGGTGACGCCGGTATGAATGGGTGATGGTTTCTGGTACTGTCATTGCCCTGCCATGTAGTAGCTCCAACTGTTGATGTACAGGTAGTCAGTGGCTGCGGTCCACCACACCATGTGCCTACCTGTGGTGGACAAGGTCCTGATGTCATCATGTTTGCCTGTTGCAGACATGCATGTGGGTGGTCGGGACAGGCATTCGTTAGGCGGTTGCCGGTCTGGCCTCTGTTCAACATTGGCATGGAGGACTTGTAGGGTACCACACCGGTCGTATGATGTGTGTGGTTTTCTGTGGAGAGGTCATCACTGAGGTCCCCCATGCTGGTGTTGGTTACAGTGAGTGGATGACCAGTGGATCCACTATACGGTCTTGCATCACCATTGAGGGCTGTACATCCTGTGTGGGGCATATCCTCACCATGCGTGATGGGCAGAACTGTCAGACATCCCCCCCCTAGTATGTATGGTGCATGGCTGTTTAACAGTGGCCAGGTGTGTGAACACCTGGGACTGCTGGCGTACTGTGTTGTGCCATGGGTAATGTTCCCAGGCTATGTATGGGTGGTTCATGTCACCCAATACGGTGCTGTTGTGAGAGCATGCCCACTCACCAGTGTCCTCAGGACATCTGTGAAGGTATCCTGTGTTTGGGAGGGTTGTCTGTAGCATGCAACAAACTGTAGGCCAGTCCTACACATGGTTAATTGCACCTAGATATTCCCCGCAGCAACAACAACGCCTGTGGCATGACCGGGTTGCTGTTGTGTGGCCGGACACACAGGATGGTCCGTGATTCCGCCACCCATCCCGACGCACCATGTGTATGCATGTCTGATCTGTGCCGACTCTAAGTGTCTGAGCATGCCCAGTAGGCAGCTGTGTAGATAGACACACAGCACAGTGCACACCGCGCCGCCTGCAGTTATACCCCGGTGCATGCCTGTATCCCCACGCAACGGCCACGCCTGTGGCATGGCCAGGTTTCTGTTGTGTGGCTGGACACACACGACGGTCCACATTACGCCACCCATGCCGCCGCAACATGTGTATGCATGTCTGCCCTGTGCCGAGTCTAAGTGTCTGAGCATGCCCAGTATGCAGTGATGTACTGATCAGTAGTTACTTGTTATTCTCGACTGCAGCACCAACGCGTTAGGGTACGGCCACCTTTGGGATGGTAACAGACCGCGTGACTGCGCACTCTGTCCGAACACCCGATCGGGCGCATTGCCTCTGCAAATGATACCACTCACGAGGGGTATGCTCTCCTGACAGCGCCTGCTCAGTAAACTCGTAGCTGCTCTGTAAATGCTTCATACTGTAGTGTGTTCATGTAGATAGGCGTAGGTTCGCCCCCGCCCTTCCGTGTGTGTGTGTGTGTGTGTGTGTGTGTGTGTGTGTGTGTGTGTGTGTGTGTTTCCAGCTGCCTCTGCGACTGATTATGCTTTTAGACGCCCGCAACACATGCCTTGGCTATTGCCAACTATTGTCTTGCGGGTGACGCCAGCAGCCTACAAGTATGCCTGTGACAGCGCCTGTTTAGCAAACTCGGTAGCTGCTCTGTAAATGCTTCATACAGTAGTGTGTTCATGTAGATAGTCGAGGTTCGCCCCCGCCCCTTCCGTGTGTGTGTCTCTGTGTGTGTGTGTGTTTCCAGCTGCCTCTGCGACTGATTATGCTTTTAGACGCCCGCAACACATGCCTTGGCTATTGCCAACTATTGTCTTGCGGGTGACGCCAGCAGCCTACAAGTATGCCTGTGACAGCGCCTGTTTAGCAAACTCGGTAGCTGCTCTGTAAATGCTTCATACAGTAGTGTGTTCATGTAGATAGTCGTAGGTTCGCCCCCGCCCTTCCGTGTGTGTGTGTCTCTGTGTGTGTGTGTTTCCAGCTGCCTCTGCGACTGATTATGCTTTTAGACGCCCGCAACACATGCCTTGGCTATTGCCAACTATTGTCTTGCGGGTGACGCCAGCAGCCTACAAGTATGCCTGTGACAGCGCCTGTTTAGCAAACTCGGTAGCTGCTCTGTAAATGCTTCATACAGTAGTGTGTTCATGTAGATAGTCGAGGTTCGCCCCCGCCCTTCCGTGTGTGTGTCTCTGTGTGTGTGTGTGTTTCCAGCTGCCTCTGCGACTGATTATGCTTTTAGACGCCCGCAACACATGCCTTGGCTATTGCCAACTATTGTCTTGCGGGTGACGCCAGCAGCCTACAAGTATGCCTGTGACAGCGCCTGTTTAGCAAACTCGTAGCTGCTCTGTAAATGCTTCATACAGTAGTGTGTTCATGTAGATAGTCGAGGTTCGCCCCCGCCCTTCCGTGTGTGTGTGTCTCTGTGTGTGTGTGTGTTTCCAGCTGCCTCTGCGACTGATTATGCTTTTAGACGCCCGCAACACATGCCTTGGCTATTGCCAACTATTGTCTTATGGGTGACGCCAGCAGCCTACAAGTATGCCTGTGACAGCGCCTGTTTAGCAAACTCGATAGCGCTGCTCTGTAAATGCTTCATACAGTAGTGTGTATCATGTAGATAGTCGAGGTTCGCCCCCGCCCCTTCCGTGTGTGTGTGTCTCTGTGTGTGTGTGTGTTTCCAGCTGCCTCTGCGACTGATTATGCTTTTAGACGCCCGCAACACATGCCTTGGCTATTGCCAACTATTGTCTTGGCGGCTGACGCCAGCAGCCTACAAGTATGCCTGTGACAGCGCCTGTTTAGCAAACTCGGTAGCTGCTCTGTAAATGCTTCATACAGTAGTGTGTATCATGTAGATAGTCGAGGTTCGCCCCCGCCCCTTCCATGTGTGTGTGTCTCTGTGTGTGTGTGTTTCCAGCTGCCTCTGCGACTGATTATGCTTTTAGACGCCCGCAACACATGCCTTGGCTATTGCCAACTATTGTCTTGCGGGTGACGCCAGCAGCCTACAAGTATGCCTGTGACAGCGCCTGTTTAGCAAACTCGGTAGCTGCTCTGTAAATGCTTCATACAGTCGTGTGTTCATGTAGATAGTCGAGGTTCGCTCCCCGCCCCTTCTGTGTGTGTGTGTCTCTGTGTGTGTGTGTTTCCAGCTGCCTCTGCGACTGATTATGCTTTTAGACGCCCGCAACACATGCCTTGGCTATTTCCAAATATTGTCTTATGGGTGGCGCCAGCAGCCTACATGTATGCCTCTGACAGCGCCACGCCAGTTAACTCGGTAGCGCTGTGTAAATGATTCATACTGTACTGAGTTCATGTAAATAGGCGAGGTTCATCTCCGTCCCTTCCGTGTGTGTGTGTGTGTTCCGCTTTTCGACAATACAACTGAATAAGCAATTAGTTAAAGTGTTCACAATCAACAGTGTGATATTTAAAATCATGTTAAGACTCACATTGTTGATTGTGAACATTCTTAGACATAGCATATTTCCTGCACATCGCTAGGAAACAACGAAAACGCTGCATGTTTTAATGAACTGTTCAAATGTTACTAAGACTTGTGTTGTGTCGAACCACGGGACTATTCTTGCTGCAGGTTGCCGGTTTGTTTGTGTTTCATAGTACAATATCATGTAATACGGTGTTCATAGTATGCTTTCTGTGATGTTGACATGTGTGTGTTTCGTTAGCAGTACGCCTCTGCTTTCTATGCTGTGGCTACATCTCCATTGCTCGCATAGAAAGTGACAAATGGAAGTGTAAGGGTGGACATTTAAAGCCTGGATACTTCCATGTTATGTGTAAGTCTCACGGGCCAACGGGTGATAGCGCATACATGTCTATGAAGTACCTTTGGATACCATATGCACCTGTCGTGGACGAAATGTTTATGTTGACTGTTCCATCTACCTATGTGTGACATGGTTTGTGGCCATAGGGTGCCAGCAAGTCTTCCCTGTTCATTGGGTGTTTGCCATGGTGTATTGACATCAATCCTATTAATTCACCGAAGGATGTCTTTCTTTGGTGTCAACGCCATAGTTTGACCATCCTATGTCATTCCCAGCAGACGTGGAGATTGTGCCATTGGTATCTTTACACAGGTGACCCATCTGTTCCACTGTATGGAAGCGCAGATCCCCATAGATGTGCTGGCACATGGAGTGTTGTGTACGCCGGTATCTGCCCAGCGGTCTTTCTTTGAATGGGGAGTGTGTACTGTACACCGTGATCTGTATTCCCTGGGTTATGCCTTGCAACAGCTGTGGATTCCCCAGGTTTGCAGCTATGGGTGCCATCTTGGCCGTGACGCTTGTCCATCCATGGAACTGCCTACTGGACACTAATATCGGGCTGTCAACCTTTCACAGGTGCATTCTCCATTTCCGTGGATGATCGGTATTAGTATTGCGGAGTAACGATATGTTATGGCCACGCCCCGGACACGGGGCCGGACGATGAATCATCTGCCAATCCACACCGACACCCATATTTGCATACCCACGATCCCATGTCTGCAAGCCTCGACAGTACCCCTTGCACACCCTTCATGTGTGCGGAAATGGGATGTGAACGTACGTGTATGGATGCAGCAGCCTGGGGAGTCCTATTCATATGTCCTGCATTTCATGGACGGCTGTCATCACCCTTGAAGACACTTGTGGTGCATATATCTACCTGTGCCGTAGTCACGGCTGTCACCTCTTCCGGTTCACACTATGTTGCTCACACTCACTTAAGGAGTAATTTTGGGTCCTGCAATGGACACCGATGTGCATATGTAAAGTTTAGGACATGTTGGACTGTGTCCATTCGCCAGTGGGTTTGACTGCCGCCAGATGTTCCCCATTCCCGGATGTCTGTCCGCCTACCCATATTATGTAGTGCTACGAACCCGTGTCCTTCCACAATTTACCCATAGGGTGTTACTGTAGTCCTGCAGGTTGGCAACTGCTTTAGATAATCCTCACAGGTACCATTGTGAACTATCCGCCACTGTATTGTCAGTATAACACAGCCGGTACATGTAGAACCTATTTATTCATGACAGTATGTCGGTTATGTGTGTGAACGCCATATTTTAGCGATAGTATGACCTTCCTAGTTGACGTTGTTGGTGTGCCATTAATATGTGTTCCACAGGTCGCAGGTATGTTCCGCAGAGTGGAAGCGGGTGATCCCCACATACTTGATAGCACCTTCGCTGCTGTGTACGCTGGGATTCGCATGGCAGGATGGATGTCTACGGGGTGTATCTACTGCTGTTTCCATCTTTATGTCCTGTGTCATGCCCTACTACGGCTGTGTGATTCCACCAGGTTTGCTATTATGGGTGCCATCTTGTCCGTGACGCTTGTCCATCCTTGGGAAATGCCTACTGGACACTGATGTAGGGCTGAACACATTTCACACATGCCTTTAGCATTACCCTATGGATGCTTTGCATCCTTACTGGGGACTAAGGCACGTCCTGTACCCGCAGCCCTCCCACGGGGTGGGACAACGGATTATCTGCCAAACAACACCGAGCCCCATTTTGCATACCCAGGATACCATGGCTGCAACCCCCCACGGTACGCATGACACATCCTTCATGTGTGCGGAACTGGGATATGGACCCACATGTATGGACACGGCAGTCTGGGGACCTCTGTTCATATGTCCTGCATGTCATGGGCAGGTATCATCAACCTTAAACACGCTGGTGGTGCATATGTCTAGCTGTGCCGTAGTCACGGTTAGTACTTTGATTGGCTGATCCCAGTGGATAACGGAGCAGACATCGTAATTTTTGGAGTCCTACAATGGACACCGATGTGCATTTGTAAAGTGTAGAACGTGTTTGACTGTCCCCATCTGGCCAGTGGTATTGACTGCCGCTGTATGTTCCCCAGTCGTGGATGTCTGCTTGACTACCCATCGTTTGTATGACATGGCCTATCTATATCCACGTGCCAGTATGCGGAAATACAGCAAACCTTAAGGCCCTGCCCATCTTCATAAACGACATTATGGAACATATATCGGCAGAAACAGACACTGTCAAATACGATAGACTCCACAGTGAAAGGATACTGAGCTCTCTCAACTACTAACATGGGGCACCGTCGGAGTACGGATTTCATGACATAGCCGTCCCTAATACACTTCCTTCAGAGTCGGTTTAAAGCTTAAATAATCAATAAACCTGCTCATAGTTAGGTGGACAGTGCTCCAAGTCTTGATTATAACGTGACATATACATATCAGTGTTGCATGCCTTACTTCATGGAAACAATAATACGGCAACAATGTGTTAATATATATACAATATTGGTAAATACAATCAGTATCCGGACACATAGTTGATAATTGCTGAGAGTGCACCTTAGAATGTAGTGTGTTGATCAGGTTATTGTATATCGATGTGTATAATAGTAGCATTACGATAACAAAGCATGGAATCAATAAGTACTATTTAAGCATATATTTGACAATTATGAATGTAAACGTGTGGAGGAGACATCCGTAACCTTCCCTGGTTCCACTGGATCACACACGCACACGCACACTCGCATGTCCGGATTGTGGGTTACGCGACGCCGCATTACGCATATCCGTAGTCCGCTTATATATGTTTACAGTGTCTGTGTGGTTACGTGTTTTATGCTACTTGTGACTATTCCGCAACATATGTCTGATCCGTTGACGGACGGTGCAGAAAGCACTTACAGCTTTATATCTGTACCAGTCTTTGCACCATGGACGCTTGTCGTACACGCGCACATCTATATGTTCTATAGTCATAATTCCAACGTGACTGCAGTCACGTTTGACGCTTACTGTGACCAGTGCACGTTAGCTGTTCGTTGTCATTAATATGCATACCCTTGGTACCTATGTACATTTACATATCACCCCCCCCGCACACACGCACGCCACAGGCATCCATTCTCCTGCTGGGAAAGGTGCGGTACTGCATGTTGAACATTCCTAATTCCCTAAACATCATGGCCCAGGATGCATATGTCGTCACCACAGGGCTGTTCAGATGACAGCTGCTTATATCCCATATGCATACAGGCCTTCGATTGTCAGGGTGTTGCTGTGGTGCTTTGGGTTTGGTCTTGGCCGCCCACTGTACGGGACTGCCCTGACCCTGTACGAATGTTAGATGAGTCACATGGGCACGGTTTTGTCCGTGTCCATGGTACCATGTCACGCCCCCAATTAGTCGTGAACTGCAGCGCCCGATTGGCCGGTGTATCCGTGTAGATCTCGTTATACTAATTGCACACGGTCTGATCGAACTAACCAATTTCCATTACTAACCCTCCGTATGTATGGCCTGTGTCGCAATATTACAAGGGTTTAACATTGCGTGACGACTTTCACTGAGCCACAGACATGTGCGCTGCTTTGTTTGGCCCGGTTCCGCTGTGCTACACACATTTAACATGGCGTAACAGGTTGAATAGCTCAGACACGAGGACATCGGGTTGTCAGTCGTTGTCTATTATTAAATGTCTCTGTGGAGTTTGTTTCACAAAGCGGCCACATTGTCGGCATTGTTAACGGACATCTCGCAGAGTACGCCCGCACCGCCGCTGGTGACGATGTCTGCCTTTGGCCGCGAACAGGCATTATGCTGTGCCATTATGTCTGGGGATATATGGTTTCCTTCCTTACATAGATGATGTGCCATACTAGCAATGACCCTAGCAATGACCCGCGTCTGGGTGTGGGTACTGCTGTATTACCCACGGGAAGAGTGGCCTTAGGGTAAGTGGTGACCTAGGCAGAAGTTGCCACCGATACATCACCCGCCACCCTCCTGGTCTACCTACACCAAATAGAGTCTGGAAAGGTGCCCCGAGTAGAGCAACACCCTAGACGGCTACCTACTTGGCCTATGCCTAAGGCCGGCTATGTGTGTGGTCCCTTGGGCATCGGACTCGAACGTACACGCCTGCCGTGGGTATGTCCAGCATTACCCACATCCAGCCCCAAGGCAGTCAACACAGCATCCATGGGTCCACATGGTGTCCCAGCTGTGTACTCCAGGAACTCTATGGGGAATTTAACCCACACTTAGGACAGCTGTTTAATCCTAGCCTCACCTCAGGATACGCACCTGAGTAGTAGCACAGGGCGACTGTAGTCACACTCCACATAGATGGTGCCTCCACTGACCCTGGTTATTACCATACCATTAGTTTGACAAGCCTTATCTGCAAAGCCATGGAGATGGATCATAATGGGACACATAGATAAAGACATAGGGGACCCGCATACTTTGGATACAACCCAGTTTAGCTTGGTCATAGTCAGATCATGCCCTTTACACGTGTTTCACTTTGTAGAATCAGTCACCAAGGCCATTGCTGAGGGTAAAGCAGTCCATACAGCCTACCTCAACCCGCAGAGGCCTTCGACACAATACCCCTCGGGTATACTTGATAAACCCGTCATCTTGAATGTAAATCCATACATCGCCATATGGGTTGCAAACGGGCTAAGTCACAGAACACACATGGCCATAGTTGCTGGCGCCATGTCATACTCACAGCCAGTCACAGGTGGTGTCCCATGGGGCTCAGTCCTGGGTCCACTATTTCCAGCATCTACGCTTCCAATGTACACGCATACACAGGGGGTTATGGTGACAATGTTTGCAGACGACTGCAAACCGGATGCCAAAGTCAGACACACATCTGACACAGATATCCTTCAGGAGTGCCTCACAGATGTGGATAAGTGGTACCAGAGACATGTCCTACAGCTAAATGCCAGGAAATGCATAGGCATACCCTTCGAAGAACAAGGTTACCCCGAGCTACCATATAGGTGGCAATCCACTGAGCACGGAGGGGTTACCAGTGATCTGGGGACACGTGTTGTTGTTAACCGCTCGTTAGACACACATGTTGCTAACATAGTTAGGTAGACCTTCCACATTGCCCACATCATCATGAAGGGATTCACATCTAGATCAGGGAGGTCATTGTCCCCTTGTACTCATCACCAATAGACCTATGATTGGGTACAATGCCCCGTTCAAAATGTATCTGACCCAACACCTGCAGCAGCTGGAAAGGCACCAACAGTTCTTCGACAAACGGATGCAGGGTCTCAGGTATATGTGTTATACTGACCGACTGAAAGAATTCCAGCTGTATACAGTTGCATACCACTTGCCCAGAGGTGACCCGTGCCTGGCATGCACGGCTAAGTCGAACCCAGATCTGATGACTATGCTTCACGAAATAAGTTAGATCCTCAGAACCACAAGGGCAGCTGACGACACCTTGACACTGTCATTAATCGAACGTGTTGTTGGGACGGATTCATCACCCAGACACTCACTATGCTGTGGAACGACATCCCAGTACATGTGAGGGCAAGCACCTCGCTGGCCTTGTGTTAGTATTTACACATGGATGTCTGAATTGATTTATTTAAGTAACCTTCTAAATGAATGTTACATTAGCACATTGTGAATCTTTACATTTCGTTGGTCTATTTTACAGTAGTCATAATCATACGGTTTATGTGTATATATTATGGTTCATTTATATTACTAGGTGTCTGCAGTTCTGTTAATATATTGGCACAATCCGTAGGACATATATATGTATCTTACACAGTCAGACATTTGGAAAACATTTTATGTTGGTTCATGTTTCATATATGTACATATATTTCTATTTTCCGATGAAGACTGTACCTTTCAAGCAATGTCTGATGTCCTCACTGTGTGGGATGTGTAACCCAAGTAAGGTTTGTTCGCTTGTCTGCCTTTAAGGCATGTAATTAGTACCTAGCACATCTAATGTACCGACCAATTAATGCTTGTAAATGTAGTAGGTTGGACTGCATTGTATGTAGTCTGAATAAGTCTGCTTATGAAGCAGACGCAGCGGCCTGGAATAGACTATCGTGCCTGCCCCTAATTCTTGGGGTGCTCTGGTTCGTCAGTGACGGTCCCCACAGCACCTGCCTTTGCTTTGGACTTCATCGGCTGGTTGTCTGTGTTTGTTGTATGGGGAATGTCAACTGTAGTCCCTATGTGTATGACTTGTGTAATGCCTTACTACGGCAGTGTAATTCCACCGGGTTTGCAGTTATGTGTGCCATCTTAGTCATACGCTTGTCCATCCATGTGAATTGCCTACTATACACTGGTATAGGGCTGTACACATTTCACACCTGCATTTTGCATTCCCGGAGTATGGTGTGCATTATTAGCGGAGAGTGACGATGTGTTACGCGACACGCCCTCCCACGGGCGGACAAAGGATTGCCTGCTAAACAACACCGAGGCCAGATTCTACATACCCAGACTCCCTTGACTGCAACAGTGGACAGTACCCATTACACATCCTTCATGTGTGCTGCAGTGTGATGTGGACGCAGCTGAATGGACCCGATACCCTGGGTATTTCTGTGCATGTGTGCTGCAGTTCATGGACAGCTATCATCAACATTGAACACGCTATGCGCTATGTGTACCTGTGACGTGGTGACGACAATTAGGTCACATGAGTAATGCAGGAAGCTAGCAGGCATTCTCTGAACAGAATTTTGGGTCCTACAATGGACACCGATGTGCATATGTCAAGTTAGATGTTGCTGGACTGTGTCCACCTGCCCAGTGCTTTTCACTGCTGGTGTATGTCCCCCAATCGCGGATGTCTGTTTGACTACCCATTCCACATGGTGCTACATAACCAGCTGATTTAGTACTGTGAACAAATGACATACATCCAAAGATGCTGGTTACCAACTGCTTCATATAAACCTCAGACATCCCAATGGGACATATCCGTCACTATATTTCCAATATAACACCACCGAACATGTTGCTTACCTATGCATTCATTTAACCATGTTGTCTTCATAGGTGGGAATGCCATAGTTTACCTATCCTACTTGACGCTGTGTGTGTGCCATTAGTATGTGTTCCACAGGTCGCACATCTGTTCCGCTGTACGGTAGGGGGTGCTCCTCAGTCTGTTGCTGGCAGACTGAGTGCTGTGTACGCCGGTGTTGGCACGACAGTCCGGCTTTGTATGTGGAATGTCAACTGTAGTCCCTATGTGTATTTCCTGTGTTATGCCTTACCGCTGCTATGTCATTTACCCGGTTTGCAGTTGTGGGTGCCATCCTGGCCATACGGGTGTCCATCCATGACAATTGCCTACTGGACACTAGTATAGGGCTGTACACATTCCACACCTACATTTAGCATTCTCCGGAGTATGGTTTGCATTATTAGCGGAGAGTAAGGCAGGTGCTACAAGACACATCCCTCCCACAGGGCGGGAGGAAGGATTGCCTGCGAAACAACACCGAGCACAGAGTCTACATACCCAGAATCCCTTGACTGCAACAATTGACAGTACCCATTACACATCCGTCATGTGTGCGGAACTGTGATGTGGATGCAGTTCTATGGACCCTGGGTATTTCTGTGCATCTGTGCTGCATTACATGGACAGCTATCAGCAACATTAAACACGCTTGGGGTGCATATGTGTACCTGTGACGACAATGAGTTCAGGTACGCGTTGAAATAAGAAATTATTCGATTCTTTCCACAATTTTTGGGTCCTACAATGGACACCACTGTGCATATGTAAAGTGTAGAGCTTGTCGGACTGTGTCCTTGTGAGCAGTGGGTTTCACTGATACTGTGTGTTCAGGAATCGCGGATGTCTGTTGGACTACCCATTCCACATGGTGCTACATAACCAGGTGATTTAGTACTGTGGACAAATGACATACATCCAAAGATGCTGGTTAGCAAATGCTCCATATAAACCGCAGACGTCCCAATGGGACATATCCGGCACTGTATTTCCAATATAACACCACCGGAACATGTTGATTACCTATGTATTCATTCAACCATGTTGTCTTCGTAGGTGGGAATGCCATAGTTTACACATCCCCCGCATCGCTCTGCGTGTGCCATTAGTATGTGTTGCACAGGTCGCACATCTGTTCCGCTGTACGGTAGTGGTGCTCCTCAGTCTGTTGCTGGCAGACTGAGTGCTGTGTACGCCGGTGTTGGCACGAGGGTCCGGCTTTGTATGTGGAATGTCAACTGTAGTCCCTATGTGTATTTCCTGTGTTATGCCTTACCACGGCTATGTCATTTACCCGTGTTTGCAGTTGTGGGTGCCATCCTGGCCATACGGGTGTCCATCCATGACAATTGCCTACTGGACACTAGTATAGGGCTGTACACATGCAACACCTCCATTTAGCATTCTCCGGAGTATGGTTTGCATTATTAGCGGAGAGTAAGGCAGGTGCTACGCACACATCCCTCCCACGGGGGCAGGAGAAGGGATTGCCTGCGAAACAACACCGAGCACAGAGTCTACATACCCAGAATCCCTTGACTGCAACAACTGACAGTACCCATTACACATCCGTCATGTGTGCGTAACTGTGATGTGGACGCAGTTCTATGGACCCAGTACCCTGGGTATTTCTGTGCATCTGTGCTGCATTACATGGACAGCTATCAGCAACATTAAACACGCTATGTGCATATGTGTACCTGTGACGACAATGAGTTCACTTAAGTGTTGAAAGAAGGCGGCATTCCTGTCTTTAGACAAATTTTTGGGTCCTACAATGGACAACACTGTCAATATGTAAAGTGTGGAGCTTGTCGGACTGTGTCCTTGTGAGCAGTGGGTTTCACTGATACTGTGTGTTCAGCAATCGCGGATGTCTGTTGGACTACCCATTCCACATGGTGCTACATAACCAGGTGATCTACTACTGTGGACAAATGACATACATCCAAAGATGCTGGTTAGCAACTGCTTCATATTAACCGCAGACATCCCAATGGGACATATCCGCCACTGTATTTCCAATATAACACCACCGGAACATGTTGCTTACCTATGCATTCATTTAACCATGTTGTCTTCATAGGTGGGAATGCCATAGCTTACATATCCTACTTGACGCTGTGTGTGTGTGCCATTACTATGTGTTCCACAGGTCGCACATCTGTTCCGCTGTACGGTAGCGGGTGCTCCTCAGTCTGTTGCTGGCAGACTGAGTGCTGTGTACGCCGGTGTTGGCACGAGGGTCCGCCTGTGGAATGTCAACTGTAGTCCCTATGTGTATTTCCTGTGTTATGCCTTGCCGCGGGTATGTCATTTACCCCGGTTTGCAGTTGTGGGTGCCATCCTGGCCATACGGGTGTCCATCCATGACAATTGCCTACTGGACACTAGTATAGGGCTGTACACATTCAACACCTCCATTTAGCATTCTCCGGAGTATGGTTTGCATTATTAGCGGAGAGTAAGGCAGGTGCTACGCACACATCCCTCCCACGGGCGGAGAAGGATTGCCTGCGAAACAACACCGAGCACAGCGCCTACATACCCAGAATCCCTTGACTGCAACAATTTACAGTACCCATTACACATCCGCCATGTGTGCGAACTGTGATGTGGACGCAGTTCTATGGACCCAGTACCCTGGGTATTTCTGTGCATCTGTGCTGCATTACATGGACAGCTATCAGCAACATTAAACACGCTATGTGCATATGTGTACCTGTGACGACAATGATTTCAGGTACGCATTGAAATAAGACATAATTCGATTCTTTCCACAATTCTTGGGTCCTACAATGGACACCACTGTGCATATGTAAAGTGTAGAGCTTGTCGGACTGTGTCCTTGTGAGCAGTGGGTTTCACTGATGCTGTGTGTTCAGCAATCGTGTATGTGTGCTTGACTACCCATACTGTGTTGTGCTACAGGAACCATGTCTTCCGACACCAGAAACCAATGCTATACATCCAATGTTGCAGGTTAACAACCACTTTCATACCATACCCAGAGGTCACGATTGGGAGGTATTGCCACTTTATTGTCGGAACAACACCCCCAGACTGTGTACATCATGGGAACTTTAGGCCAGTCTTACCGGCCATTTCCAAATGTAATTGGCAGACACATGTCAATACATGTATGATAACACATATTGTCATGCAGAAGTTGATCTATGTTATTTGGACATTGGCTTCTGCTTTTGGCATCCGTTGCTGTGAGTGTTGCCAGTTACCATACACATTGCTTGCTCAGAGGCAGACTACACAATACTGCGCAGTACTGTGGTCTCCTTTAATGACCCTGAGCCAGTGGTCGATGGTACGGCAGCCACTGCATCAATCACATTTGCCATCTACCAGTACCTACAGGACTGCATGAGCCAGTCATTCACTTACCCAACTGTGGTTCACTGTACCAATGCCATGCATCCAGTGTGGTGTACCCCAGCCATACACAAAATGTACAACACGAGGAGGTGGCTACTACAAGGTGGAGCAGACACCTTGTGAGGTGTGACACCCTTGGTCATCATATGTGTAGACCTACACACTGTCATGAAATAGTCCAGGGCACATTCCACAGATATACCTACATGGACCTGGCTAACAATCATACCACCTTCAGTTGCTATGCTGGACACCTGGGAGCTCAGTCCCACATATGCTCTGACTGGGTTCACATAGAGGTGGGGTTTACTCAACATACACACATTGCCAACATACAGGCTGACAAGTCCAGTGAGGACATCTCCACACCCTCCCCCACACATGAGGAGATGTGTGTACCACTGGTTTGTGGTCACCAAATGTTCTGTGACACACAGGTGGGACATGCTCTCTCCAAGGTAGTGGACATAGCATCGATGAGACCAGCTGGTGACCCCGCTGTGTACTCCACTATCTCGGTTATGAATTGGACCCACAGTTAGGACAGCTATTTCTTTGTAGCCTCACCTCAGGTAGGGTACCCAGGTTGTGTCACATGGCAACTGTAGTCCCACGTCAGGAGGCCAATACCTCCACTGAGGCTGGTTATTACTGTCCCATTACCCTGAGGAGACCTATCTGCAAAGACATGGGGAGGGATCATACTGTGGCTCGTACATGACTGCATAGGGGACATACTTACTTTGCCTCACACACGGTTTGTCTTGTTCAGGGGCGGTTCATGCCTTTAAAGCATGGTTGACATTTTCAGGACAGTCGCCACGGCCACTGATGGGGGTGTTGCGGTCCATACAGCCTACCTCGACCTGGCAAAGCCCTTCATCACATTACCCCTCAGGTATCGTTGATAAACCCATTGGCTGGGATGTGAACACGCACATCACAGAATGTGTTGTAAACTGTCTATGTGACACAACCCACACGGTCATAGTTGCTGGCAGCATATCAGACCTACTGCCTGTCAGAAGTGGTGTCCCATGGGGCCCTTCCATGTGTGCACTCCTGTCATACACCTACATCTTCACGGTACAGGCACACACAGGGGTGCTATGGGCAACAGTGTTTGTAGATAACTGCAAAACAGGTGCCATAGTGGGACAGACATCTGACACAGATATCCTTCAAGGGGCCTCCCAGGTATGCATATCTGCTGTCAGGGACATGTCCCACAGCTAAATGCAACGTCATGCAACATCATACCTGTGGAGAAGTACTAGGTCACCCCTGTCCAGCATATAGGTGGCTGTCCACTCAGCACAGGGGTGATTACCAGGAATCAGGGGACAGTGTTGGACGGTCACCATTCATTCCACACACACGCTGTTATCGTGGTTGTGTGGGTCTTCTACATTGCCCACCTGTTGGTGCAGGGATTCACATCTACATCAGGCTAGGTCATTGTTCCCTTGTACCCATTATGTGTTACACCTATGATCTACTACATTGCCCCATTCAGACTGTATCTGACCATACACCTACAGCAGCTGGGAAGCCCACATAGGTTGATCGCTGTACAGATGCCGGATGACACCATTTTGTGTAATGCTGCCCCACATGTAGGACCCCTGCCACATCACGACACATACCTGCTGTTTGGTGTTGACCTGTGCCTGACATACAAGGCCATGTCAACCCATATGTCATGTGTATGCTTCACCTACTGTATCCGCATCCCTCAGAATCACTAGGGCAGGTGACATTTACCCTGTCACGGTCATTCATGGATGTGTTTGGGTGACACATATATCACCCAGACAATCATTATGCTGTGGATCTACATCACAGTACATGTGAGACAGACATCCTTCCTAGCCTTGTTCGCAGCTATGTTGTCCATTGGATGGAGAATTGCAGGTATAGGCCAGGGATTACATCATTATCACTGCTTGACGGAGATACAGCAATATCATGGGTATTTCATCTGAAGCACAGAAGGTTGGCAAAGTCATCCTAACTATGGTGTAGTATTATGGCTGGGCCTGGGACGATGGCCTACCCTGTACCTATGGACGGTGAACCTATATTCATAGTTTGTCACATGTACAATTGTCTATCCACTATAGTCTTTCGCCACTGTATATTTCTGTGGCACATGATTGTCCTCTGTATTACATGCAGGTATGCTGTGTACGCTGCACATACGTCACAGTTGATGACAGTGTATCTGTGTCCCTAACACTGTGATACTGAGGACTACCACACAACCTTCACAGCATTACATGCATATGTCCATTCTATTCTTCTTTGGCCTATGTTAGGGTGTTAAGGCAAACATTACTCATGTCCCTGTTTGTGCATGCTTCATGTTGGTGTTTGACCAGGCTCCGGTGCAGTCATGTGTTGGACGGTAGTGTGTCTGTGTGTTTGCCATGTGTTTTTATTGCCAGTACATCTGTGGGAGGTGTAGTTGGCACATGTTCCTCTTTGCAGGGACACCCATCCTGGTGTTTGTGTCATGCATCTGCACTTGGCACGTGCCATATGTCCTGTACTATTCCCACAGTCGTGTATGCCTTCATGCACTACTACTGCGTGTTACTGGCTGTGTGTATGTGGTACACATGGACATTGTGATGTTTGTCTTGACCTATTCCAATGCTAGAACGTAAACATCTGTCAATTAAGTATTTTAAATCAAACTGTAACACTCATTCGTATTTTCAACATGACACTTATTGACACAGGAAGCTGGGATTAATAACATTTTATTACTGTGCAGCAGGAGGCAAAGGAGTATGCAGTCAAAGTTTAGACATCTGTTCAACTCTATACATGTTACATCTGTATGAGCATTCTGTATACTATCATCTTTTACACACATTAATGATGTTGTCAGTCACAAGGCATTTACATTGCTAGAGTACAGAACATTGTATTCCTACAACAGTGCTCAGGTAATACTTATTACATGTTTTCCCACGGGATAGCCCAACCTTGCGAGCCACATATTCAGTTAGACTGTACTTTGGTAAGTTCTGCTCTGACACGGTTCCAACACTGTTCATATTCAGTCCTCACCCCGTGTCCTACTAGGTTCCTGTGTCTCTCTGCTGAGCAGCTGTACTCTGTGTTACAGCTCAAAAGCCTATCCTCCTCAGTAGAAGGATGACAGATATACCTGTACATACATGTATTATTCTGTAACCGAGCAGATGACTAATGCTGACTGACATACACCTGCTGCACTGGTTACTGCTAGGGTTAGGGTTCAATCACACTGCAGCTACACTACAAGCAATTACATGCATGAGAAGCTGTACTGCTATATTGTCAGGTAGAATAATATGCATTATACACTATTAGCTTCTAAAGTTGCACGTCATATTATGTTTAAATATGTATTTTGCTAACATTCTCCCTCCTTTGATTGCTTCTACTCTATCCAGAGACATATACAACATTATTTCATTCCCTGGCGCCTTCCTCTGTGGAACGCTTAACTAGGCAAGTAATTTGATGTACATTGCAAGTAGGATTGCATTTTCTATTGACAAATACCACTACAGGTCTTGATACATAGTGTCGGGTACAGGTATGTTGCCAGAGTCCCTGACTAATACTTACATGCACAGTATCCCGCACTAGACACATGCTCCCAATATGAGCAGAACAACACAAATGGCAATCATGATATTCAGTATGACTGACCCCATCCACCCAATGGTTTGTGGAAATGGTTCGGCAGTGGGTTTGGGCCTGGTTCCGCCATGGATGACACCTGCTATATTACCTGTAGGTGGGCGTTGCTTTTGGTCTCTTCATGTGGTAGTTGGACACAGCGATCTTCTTCAGTAAGCGCCAAGACGCACTCAATTCTCAGCGCCACGGTGCAGTCGCACTATTACATTTTGTGACACAACAGTTCTCATTGCATCCAGTTCATCGGTCACATGTTCAGGAGCGGTACTCACATTGATCCTTCCTCCAACAGTTTTTGATAACTTCCTCTGTTCCCTGATTGATTTCACTACTCCAGAAGCTGGGGGTGTTCCAGCCCAGGTTGTGACACTGTCACTGAAGTCCATATGAATCGGTATTCCTTTATCTCTTGCAGAGGACTGACATGTCAGAACAGCTTCCATTTCACCCACTGGATTAGTAGGTTTCTCGACTGTGTTCCCAGTTCTTCGAGCTATATGTGTTATAGTTCGCTTCGCACCCACAGGCAATTGTACAGTATGTCATGTGACTGGAGCCAGATAACCCAAATAACAACTGCCGGACCAATTCCCAGGTAACCATTGCTATGCTTATTTCCCACAAACAACATAACTATATTCTACTTTATTACTGATGCGGGTTACCTCTGCATGTAACAAATTCCTGTCTCTAACAGAGGAATGTTTATACAATTCAGGATGTTTCTGCACATCCTTCAACATTGTTCTCATGATGTTTCAATACAAATTAGGAATGGTGCTACAAGTTGTACTGTGATCTTTGGCTGTTATATGACATTCGTAAGACACAGTTATGTTACAAATACTCCCACCAACTGAAACTGTACCATGTTTATGATAACATACAATTCCTTTTTGTGTAACAGGTAAGTACATTGCCACGTTGTCCTGTGATCTCACAGAACCTGTATCAAAGTGTAGATATTCACAAGTCTCAATCTATCCCCAAGGGGACAACATGCATCGGAAGTCCTCCATATGATGTAGGTATGGCAGTACAAACACAGCAATTTAAAGTGTTCCTAGTCTCTATATGCACACGCATCATGCCTAGGTATCTGTTGAAGTGTGGAAGACACTCTGTGACCAGTTGATCACGTATCAGTATTTGTATCCGTGTAGTTATATGCAGGTAAGGTCCCAGAAATTGTGACGTAAACACAAACATGGTTAATAGGTGTATAATCATTAGGACAGCAAACATAAATGTCTTTGGGGTTGCTTTGTATTGTTATATAGTCTTCGCCGGTGATTCGGGCTCTTTGGTATATCAGCTACAAGATGTCAATCAGACTTGATATCCTTTACCAGTTTGAGAAATGTGAGGTGGACCCAGGACGACCTCTCTGCAAACTTTACTGCGGTAGGCGCTGCCAACAGTACCCGTACAGACATTCGCGACTGTCCACTTGGCAATACTGTTCTTTGGATAACAGTGACATACACACAGGATACTGGTGTCAGCTATGCTTCCGCCTTCGCTTGCTCTTATCTGTAACAGACTTTAACTGAAGAACAGTGTTACTAGTTAACAATCCTCTCATGTCACCTACTACTGAGTCATCGACCGCTCTGCAGGCATGACAGCTTTCCACTCTGGCACATGATATGCCATTCCACATACTACTTCAAGTGGGTGCAGCACTTTACATTTGGGACTGTTGTCATGCTCAGCCATGCTAGAGGTAGACAGCTGATGTACCTCGCCTGGATGCCACCCACCAGACTCCTCTACTTATTTCTCGATCCCATTCTACGGCGGCAGCAGACGTGATGAGTGTGCGTTGTAAAAGCAATTGACTTTCATGGTAAGACGAAGTAAATCCCCAGGTAGCGTGATTGTCTGGTTAACTACATGTGTTCTACTGTCACTGTAGCTTCTTTACAGCATGCCAGATCTAGGGATACTTAATTTTACTGGCACCTTTGCCACTGCTGCTGCATCCGGATTACTGGTTGGGAATGCTTCTACCCATTTTGATTATATATATGTGTAATCGCTGAACAGTATTTGTTCCCTTCACATTTATGCAAATGTATGAATTCCATACAAATAGTACAGAACGGTTAGGGTGGTGTAGGTAAACTCACTCCCTTCGGTTTAAATACTCCCTGTGCATGATATCTACGGCAAACGTGACACGCTGCTCATGAGGTTTGTATGTGGTTCGTCATTCCGTATGTTACGGCTATTCTGTTAACCTAATCTACCATCCCCACTGTTGAGACATGTCTCTACCCGTGGCTCCACAAAGCCGCATATCTGAATATCTTAGACGTTAATATTGGCTTTATCACTGTGGATATGTGCAGTCCGTGTTCAAGGATTGCTCCTCGTCATAACCACGTCGGCTTTTCTGCTTTCGTAGTTGCTGTTTGCATTGTTTGTACAGTTTCTACATCTAAACAGTCTGAGGTTTGTCATTCCTCATTCACACAGACACTTTCCAACTGTGACGCTGCTTGTTTTGCAGGTGCATGAGCTCATGCCTCACCTTTCCTACTGTTATCCTGTTGCTTTCTATGCCCTGCACATTTACAATTACCTACTTCAGTGGGTAACTGCATGTAGTCTAATGCATTCAGGTTCGTATGCGCATGATTAATCGGTTTACCAGTGGATGTTATCATTCCCCTATTCTTCCACTGCTGCTCATAAACATGCACTGCACAGACAACAGAATGACTATCGGGACATATGTCCACACATCATTTTTCCGCTACAGTACAGGCACGTGTTAAAGCTATCTATTCTGCTGCTTGAGCAGACACGTTATGCTGCAGGGTTTGGCCGTCTACAGTGTCATTATCAATAACTACTGCATAAACTACTTCATTCGTTCCTGTAGGGCTCTGTCTACATGATCCGTATACATTAACTGTCACCTCTGCATCATCTAAGGGTATATCAGTGTTATCATGTCTGTGTGTAGTTATTTAATCCATTTCGTATAGGCAACTGTGTGGTGTGCCATACACAGGTGTCAGACGTGACGCTGATAGGTTTCATGTTGTACAACGTTCAATCACCATGTGAGGTTGACTCAGTGGTATGGTCAGACATGACAAATGTGTAGCACGAGTCAGGAATTCTATCTTCTCTTGCAGCAGATTGATCGCAACTGCATGACACATTCTCACAGTGAGAGGGTGGTCTAGTAACATTACGGCCGGGCCTGTACTGCCATGGGTGCTACAACAACTGCTCTGTACACAATGTGGCACTGACCATGCCACAGTGTCCAACTGCAATGAGTAGTCAGCTATTTAGCGTTGCTTACTTCCCTGTTGTTGCATCAAGACTGACGTCATATATCTCCGCTTACAATCTACGGTCTGACAACATGTGTTATGATTATTCACGAGACCTACTACAGCTGTTGAGGCTATCAATCGGTCTAGTCTGCATAACGCTGTTTCGGCTACTGTAATCCGGTGTACTATGTGTTGTGCTGCCATAGGTGTATTAAAGGTTAAGGCAAACAATACAGCGGATTGCACAGCATTGTTTGGTATCCAGATTTAACATGTGTTAGTCGGCCCAGACACGACATCATTCCCTTCTTGTTAGTTGGCTTGGGTGGTTATTATATTG
Source organism: Protopterus annectens (assembly GCF_019279795.1). Classification (NCBI taxonomy): domain Eukaryota; kingdom Metazoa; phylum Chordata; order Ceratodontiformes; family Protopteridae; genus Protopterus; species Protopterus annectens. Next base: position 266,587,975 of record NC_056729.1, read on the forward strand.
CTACCTTCCTATCGCCATGTGATGTTCTACCCTACTTGGATACCAGATATGCCAGGTAATTGACCTGTATTCTCTGTAGTTGCAATTTATGCTTGCTTACTTTATGTCCCTGTTCTGCTGATTATCTCAATAATGCTATTGTATCTTCCTAAAATTGCTGCTGGGTAGGGGCCGCAAGCAGAATATCATCCAATTAAAGTGGAGCTTGACTGGCCCCGGGTGGAGTTGACACCGAATGTAGCTAGCCATCCCCTGTGAGAATATCGTTGTACTTTCACAGTAGCCCCGCTGATAGCCGGGTATGGCTGTATCTGTCACCCTGACTGTACAAGCAAAGCAATACGGACTATGTGGATGTATAGGTATTGCAAAGTAAGCATAGCTTATATGTACCACGGTAAGATACTTCTGTGGCATGTTCATTGCATTGAATATAGTGTGTGGGTCTGGCACCAACGCTACCCTAAGTATTCTTACATGATTTACAGCTTATACATACTGTACCATCCGCCATTCCCTTTGGTTTCCGTCAGGAGATACAGGGTATTGCATGGTGAATAGCGATTACTTTGTGGATGGGGAATTCTCTATGACTTTGCAGATATCTTCTGGTGTCCACGGTCTATACGCAACGCGGGTTGGGTCCTGGCCTTCCTGTCCTGCCTGATGGTTCGGTACTTCAATTAATTGACAGATATCCTCACTCTGTTGTAGTACTGTGTTCTTACTCGGGTGTCCCTAGGTATGTTACGTGTTCGGGATGTGGTTTCGATAGCTTCTATTACATTTGTTCGTTATGCTACCTCTGTTGCCACAGGATAACGTGTGGGGACTAGCCTGCCCTCCCGCTTAATATCCTGCATGTGGTATCTGCGGTGGTAGGGTGTTGTGGGGGGGGGGCGATCGGTACTACTGTATTATGATCTTCTCTGTGTACGTATGATGCTTAGCCATTTGTAGTGTTCTATTCCCTTCGGTACACTACCTCAGTCCACCGATGTGCATGACGGATACCCAATTGTCGCTGTTTTGTCGCCTGCACATCTTAGGGCTGCCACCTTTTCCAATGCACAATGTGGGACATTAGTGTTTCGAAGGTGTAATTTGCCTGGAAAATGCATGCCCACGGCCAGTACATAGGACAGGTATTCACGCTTTGCCAGGTGAGCGACCAATTGTTGTAGCATTTCAGTTGCTTATTCTGTTTATTATTATATTTTGCTGTTCCACATACAAATTTACTGTTTTATGCTACCATTTTGATATATATCTGGGAAATGTTTGTCCTGAGATATCAGGACATTTGACATGTGTTCGGTTTATTTACAGGACACGGCTGGCCAGAGAGGGCATATCCCTCTCAGGGTGGAACAGGTGTTTACCTTGGAACATATGCATCAAATTTTCAGCGATTACAATGTTTCAGTAACGGTATGTTGCCTAATATACCATCAATGTCATATTTATTACCCCATTTTGCTGCGTAACTCACATTATGTGCTCTCTGCGATTGCATATTCTTCACGTCACCCGTCAAACGCGGATCACATGATCTGTTGCTTCAATAATCTCCCATATCCTCTACACGACTGCTACGTATCCTTCTGTCATAACACGTGTGTCTCCTTCCCTGTATCCACTGTAGTGTCTACATTCACTATTTACTCTGCTGTGTGTTCCCCTGACCTATGTTCAGATTTAACAGTATGTGGGCAGGTCTTCGACCCGATATCAGTACTGTTAACAGAAACACAATGTAGTCTGGTCCCTGATCTACAATAGACACAAAAGGCAGACACTCCTTACCTGGGCCACCTGGTTAAGGCTGCACGGTTTCTTCTTGGGATCCAGTTTTCCGCTTTTCAGCCACAGATCAGACAGTAAACAGCCTCTTTACACACAACAATTCAGTCGGAGGTCTTTTCATTCAAGAAGAACCATTTATGCATATTCTCCAGCGCATATGTCTAACCAGCCATGCACTCTGACCTGTAGCTTACCAAGGGAATTCGGATTACAAGGATCACGATGTGAAATAAGTTGTTACAACCAGACTGTAGTTATCAGTAGGCTTTTCTAAGTGACAGCCGATAACACAGGAGGCTCGGGTTCCGACAGTTTTAGTAGTGTACACAGGCAGGCTAAATAATGTACAGTCCAAGTATGAGAGTTTTGTCTGACTCTATACAGTAAGCAGTTTCTTTATATAGTGTTTACAATCAGCTTTTGCCCACCTTACTGACGTGGTCGGTCACAGGGCATTTCCATCACTATGGTCCGCAATAGTCTATACATACGGGGGTGCTGGGCTCGTGCTTTTAAATTGTTTTCTCATGGGAATAACACAGCCTTGCAAGGCACCTTGTACATTACAGTATCCTTTTGTGATTGTAGCTGTTTCAAGGACCCTAGACTGTTACGATACAGTGGACAGTTAATTTCTTAATACGTTGCTTTGTCTGTCTGGTAGGGAGTTGTACTGCTATCTTCCATTGAGCTCACAAGGCCATCCTCCTCTGGGGAAGGAGTGCTGTTATGCATGTACATACATTTATTGTTCTGTAACCCAGCAAATAATTAATGATGACAGACATGAGCCTGCTGTCCTGCTTACTGCCAGGTTCAGAATTCCATCACAGTACAGCTTAGCTTCACCAATTACATGCAGGCTTAGTTCTGCTGCCATATTGTACGGTACAATTCAATACATTATATAGTATTTCGAGTGTAAACTGGAACTTCATATGTGTTTCTATATATTTTACTTAACAACATCCATCCAGCCATATGCATGTTGTTCCATCCTTTACCTTGACCGTGTGTATTTGTCCGTCCAGCCACGCTTAATCTCCACATGTGATGTCCCAGTTTCCTTCTTTGGCTGTAGCACCCTGTTAGGATGTCCTGTGTGTTAGGCACCTGCTCCGCTATATGTGACCGACTTCACTGCAAAGATAATCGACGATGCGGTGGTGCAACGAGACGACTTGTCCACATGTGTACACTTATGTGCACCGTGTCGTATGCAAACCTAGATGGTTTGGACGGGTACATACTACATGCCGGATGTACACATTCTGCTGACACATTCACATGCAGCCATTTACATATCTGTACCTGCGGTGGGTTGCTGACATGTGTGGTAATGATTTGCCCGCTGTGGCATTGCCTAACACAAACATCTTACCACAGTTCAGGTATGCACATTGTGTGTGGTTGTATAGCTGCACACGGATGCTAGCAGGTTTGGGTGCAGGGGTATACATGGGTGTGACTGACATGTACAATGAGGCTATTGTGTAGTACATCCGAATGCATGGGTTCTGCTTCTGGATATTACACTTCATCATACACCATCCAGTGTATGCAACAGAGATGTTGCTGGGTCTGGGATATGTTGCTATGCACATGTTTGCCTGTGTTTGGGGTATCTTGCTTCCTTACTGTTGTTATGTCGGCACAGCTACCCGGCTATGTACTGTCACTACTGCTTGTGACCATTATGGTTGGCACCTTTTCCAATGCCCATAGTGGGGCATGTTATGTGGACACTCCGAAATTTGCAGGACTACACATACCCAGGGCTAGTGCAGTAGACAGAACTTCACTTGTTTGCCATACTATGAGCCTATTCTGTAAGCGCTTGGGTTCCTTATTTATTTTCTTATGCCATGTCTGTGTTCCATACCGTAATGTATATGTTTTATGCTACTATTTACATGTATATTGCCGGAATTTGCGTGGCAGGGGATCGCAGGTCATTTTCCATTTTTACGATTGTTGCAGGGACACGACTGTCCAATCAGGGACTGTCCATGGCACTTTGGGACAGCAGGTAACCCTGGTGACCATGCCCATGTCGCTGCTGGGGTTTCCACCTTTTCCATTTTCCGATCTGGGATATTTCCGACTCACATCTGCCTTTACAGGCCGACACATACAAACGGTCACTATATAGCATAGAAATTCACTTGTTTGCCTAAATAATTTGCTTATTATTGTGGCAATTTCCTTGCTTATTCTGTTTATTGTGTCATTTCGGTATTTCTGTTACAGAAATAACCAATTCATGCTACCATTACATTACATACGGGATATCATTGTGTCCTACAATCGTAGCACATCAGCCATTTCTAATACGTTTTTCGGGACACAACTGTCCATGGAGAGACTGCCCCAACCAAAGTGGGACAGGTGGTGACCTTAGTCGCTGCTCCTATGTCGGTGCGGCGCTGACATGCGGCTGTACACCTTCTCTGAGTGTAAACACTGACAGTGCATTGCGGGACTAAGGCGGTCTTATGCGTATCCTTTGCTCCTTGGACGGGTACACTTATGCCTTCGTGGCTTCTATTTGCTTCTCCGCTAATTTGGAACGGGACTATGTTGCATACTGTACGGCGCTTCATTCTGCACGGGACCTGGCTGCTGCCATTACTATTGTGGGCGGACCGTGGCTGTCAGCACATTAGGTTGCTCACCTCATGCCGGCTTAGACACGCCAGCAGACGCATCCTACCTGGGCTCGCTCACGTACACTACGCACTTGTCTGTGATTCCGGTGCACTCTCATTAATATGTATATGGCGCTACTGCGCCGGATATTCCATGCACCGCGGGCGCAGGCCTTACGCCGGCCTTGCGCCGAGCTTCATGAATCCCGGGGTGTATTTATATATATATATATATATATATATATATATATATATATATATATATATATATATATATATATATATATATATATATATATAGATATAGATATATATATATATATATATATATATATATATATAATATATATATTTATATATATATGGTTCTACTTCATAACATTGAAATTTTATAACAATGAGATCATAATATCAAAAATTCAAAACAGTGAAAACCCAAAACATTGAAAACTCACAACATTGAAAGTGTGCTTAACATTGAAAACTACATTGCACAAGTAAATAATATCACCTCCACCTACAACACCACCTAACTAACAGCGTTTTTACTACATTTCTGCAGGGAAGCAAGCCCCCCTGCACCCCACATGTGGGCTCTGCCCCGTCAGAATTAAATATACAAACTCCAGGATCGCACTATAGTGGAAAAAAGTTAATTTCCTAACCTCAGTGTATGTGAGGTTAGGAAAGTAACTTTTTTCCACTGTAGTGCGATCTTGGATTGGTATATTTCATTTACAGGGGACATTGGAGGTGCAGGGGGGCTTGCCCCCCCTGCAGAAATGTACTAGAAAGTGTGTTAGGTGTTGTTATAGGTGGAGAGGATGTTATTTACATATGCAATGTAGTTTCAATGTTATGAAGCACACCCTTCAGTGTTCAGAATTTTCAATGTTTTGGGTTTTAGATGTTTTGGTCTCAGTGTTATGAAATTTAGATGTTATGAAGTATACCCATAGATATATATATATATATATATATATATATATATATATAGATATAGAGATATAGATAGATATATAAACATATAGATATAGAGATATACATATATATATATATATATATATATATATATAGATATATATAAAATATGGGTACGGTCACTTTTGTTAAACAGTGCTTTGGTCGACATCTGTTCAGTTGACACAATTTGGTCAACTAAGCTGATGGCTGACAGGTGTTGAAAGTTGTGTGAGATTGAAAAATTCTTGTGGTTGATGAATTTTCCCTTTCGCCGAGAACTGTGCAATCTCTGAGTAAGTGCTTGCCCCCTGCAAAAAATGATGGTTTATTTTGCAGTTTCTTTTTCTTTTTTTAAGCATGTGTAGTAGTGTGCCAGTGTGTATAATTTCAATAATTTGTTGTCAACATTAGAACATTGACATTTCTGCTATTCCACAAAATTATAAAAAAAAAGTGTTTATGTATGTAGACCGGAATTTTGTAACTTCATTTAACTGAAAGTTGATAATACTGAATGTTAGAATGCCATAATGACGTTAATATTTGTGTGGTTTACTTATAGATTGTGTAGTATAGCTTTAAGATTTAGTAGTTTGTAGGAAGAGGGTATGGCAGTCTTTAGGTGATGAGGTAGTGATCTGTTGGGTAGATAAGTAAGAAATGTTTGTTTTCTATGGAAGTTTGAGTGAAATGTAGATAGAGGTGTTTTTCTGTTAATGACTGATGAATTGGTACTGAGGGTCATTGTTAATATTTGTATATGAGATTGTTTTTAAATTAAGATTTTTGCTGTACAATACAGAATGGTATATATACCATTTTCTTCAGTGTAGTGCAATCTTGGAGTTGATAAATATTAAATTAACAGGGGGTGTAAGGGGTGCAGGGGGGCCTGCCCCCCTGCTTAATCGGAGAGAGTTAGGTCTTTGTTGTTAGTTGTTTTATGTATTTTGCAATTGTGAAGGGAGGCAGGTTAGCTTTACATTGTGTTTTTTGATATTTTGAGTTATGGTATTTTGCAGTTTCAAAATTCTGGTCTCCCCTTAAACCTCAGTCCTCTTTCAAAACATTTATCTCTATGTTTTGTTACCATAATTTTATGTAATTTGCTCCTACCCTTTTCTAAAGATCCCAAATTCCAGTTCTTTTATCTTTGTTACAATATTCAGTACTTCAAATACAGTTGGTTTAGATTTCGAATTCCATTTTCTAGTAATTGCTCTTTTGGCAACCACCAGAATTAAACTTAATAAGGGCTTAATGTTCTAGGCAATTCAGATCCTGTATCACAGATAAAAAAAAATTCCTTAGTCATATCCATTTGCTAACCCAATATTTCTGACAGTGTACTTTGTAGGGAAATTTTAAAGTCTGCCAACTCATTACACTCCCAACACTTATGTTCCATGTTACCTCTTTCTTCCCTACTGCACCTCCAACATTTGTCATCTACCTGAGGAAGAATTGTTTAGTCTCCTTGGGGTATAAAAATGCTTATGCAAACACTTTCAAGCAAAATCCTTAGTCTTATAGACTTTGTTGCATATTTGGGAGTCATATATATGTCTTCCCATTATTGTCTTAATTACTCAGCCATTCTCTCCTCCCAATCATTTCTAACCTCCTGTGATAGATTCTTATAGTTATAGGATCATAGGAAGTTACTAGGCAATTGGCCCTTACAAGCCTAGCCAAGAATTTAGCTCATGTTCCAACAAGCCAGCACCCTATGCCACTGTCCGGCAGGGACACAGGTGGAATCCCAGGGGTGTATTTTCTGTTACAAGAAAAATTCACTTGTTTGCCGAAATAATTTGCTTATTATTGTGGCAATTTCCTTGCTTATTCTGTTTATTGTGTCAATTCGGTATTTCTGTTACAGAAATAACCAATTCATGCTACCATTACATTACATACGGGATATCATTGTGTCCTACAATCGTAGCACATCAGCCATTTCTAACACGTTTCTTCGGGACACAACTGTCCATGGAGAGACTGCCCCAACCAAAGTGGGACAGGTGGTGACCTTAGTCGCTGCTCCTATGTCGGTGAGGCGCGCTGACATGCGGCTGTACACCTTCTCTGAGTGTAAACACTGACAGTGCATTGCGGGACGAAGGCGGTCTTATGCGTATCCTTTGCTCCTTGGACGGGTACACTTATGCCTTCGTGGCTTCTATTTGCTTCTCCGTTAATTTGGAGCGGGACTATGTTGCGTACTGTACGTGCGTTTCATTCTGCACGGGACCTGGCTGCTGCCATTACTATTGTGGGCGGACCGTGGCTGTCAGCACATTAGGTTGCTCACCTCATGCCGGCTTAGACACGCCCAGGCGCATCCTACCTGGGCTCGCTCACGTACACTACGCGCGTGTCTGTGATTCCGGTGCACTCTCATTAATATGTATATGGCGCTACTGCGGATATTCCATGCACCGCCGGCGCAGGCCTTACGCCGGCCTTGCGCCGAGCTTCATGAATCCCGGGGTGTGTATATATATATATATATATATATATATATATATATATATATATATATATATAAAATGTATATATATATATATATATACATATATATATAAATATATATATATATATATATATATATATATATATATATATATATATATATATATATATATGGCTCTACTTCATAACATTGAAATTTTATAACATTGAGACCATAACATCAAAAATTCAAAACACTGAAAACCCAAAACTTTGAAAACTCAGAACATTGAAAGTGTGCTTCATAACATTGAAAACTACATTGCACAAGTAAATAATATCACCTCCACCTACAACACCACCTAACTAACAGCGTTTTTACTACATTTCTGCAGGGAAGCAAGCCCCCCTGCACCCCACATGTGGGGGGCTCTGCCCCCCGTAAATTAAATATACAAACTCCAGGATCGCACTATAGTGGAAAAAAGTTAATTTCCTAACCTCAGTGTATGTGAGGTTAGGAAAGTAACTTTTTTCCACTGTAGTGCGATCTTGGATTGGTATATTTCATTTACAGGGGACATGGGTGGTGCAGGGGGGCTTGCCCCCCTGCAGAAATGTAGTAGAAAGTGTGTTAGGTAGGTGTTGTTATAGGTGGAGAGGATGTTATTTACATATGCACTGTAGTTTTCAATGTTATGAAGCACACTTTCAGTGTTCAGAATTTTCAATGTTTTGGGTTTTAGATGTTTTGGTCTCAGTGTTATGAAATTTAGATGTTATGAAGTATACCCATAGATATATATATATATATATATATATATATATATATATATATATAGATATATATAGATATATACATATATAGATATAGAGATATACATATATATATATATATATATATATATATATATAGATATATATAAAATATGGGTACGGTCACTTTTGTTAAACAGTGCTTTGGTCGACATCTGTTCAGTTGACACAATTTGGTCAACTAAGCTGATGGCTGACAGGTGTTGAAAGTTGTGTGAGATTGAAAAATTCTTGTGGTTGATGAATTTTCCCTTTCCCTGAGAACTGTGCAATCTCTGAGTAAGTGCTTGCCCCCTGCAAAAAATGATGGTTTATTTTGCAGTTTCTTTTTCTTTTTTTAAGCATGTGTAGTAGTGTGCCAGTGTGTATAATTTCAATAATTTGTTGTCAACATTAGGAACATTGACATTTCTGCTATTCCACAAAATTATAAAAAAAAAGTGTTTATGTATGTAGACCGGAATTTTGTAACTTCATTTAACTGAAAGTTGATAATACTGAATGTTAGAATGCCATAATGACGTTAATATTTGTGTGGTTTACTTATAGATTGTGTAGTATAGCTTTAAGATTTAGTAGTTTGTAGGAAGAGGGTATGGCAGTCTTTAGGTGATGAGGTAGTGATCTGTTGGGTAGATAAGTAAGAAATGTTTGTTTTCTATGGAAGTTTGAGTGAAATGTAGATAGAGGTGTTTTTCTGTTAATGACTGATGAATTGGTACTGAGGGTCATTGTTAATATTTGTATATGAGATTGTTTTTAAATTAAGATTTTTGCTGTACAATACAGAATGGTATATATACCATTTTCTTCAGTGTAGTGCAATCTTGGAGTTGATAAATATTAAATTAACAGGGGGTGTAAGGGGTGCAGGGGGGCCTGCCCCCCTGCTTAATCGGAGAGAGTTAGGTCTTTGTTGTTAGTTGTTTTATGTATTTTGCAATTGTGAAGGGAGGCAGGTTAGCTTTACATTGTGTTTTTTGATATTTTGAGTTATGGTATTTTGCAGTTTCAAAATTCTGGTCTCCCCTTAAACCTCAGTCCTCTTTCAAAACATTTATCTCTATGTTTTGTTACCATAATTTTATGTAATTTGCTCCTACCCTTTTCTAAAGATCCCAAATTCCAGTTCTTTTATCTTTGTTACAATATTCAGTACTTCAAATACAGTTGGTTTAGATTTCGAATTCCATTTTCTAGTAATTGCTCTTTTGGCAACCACCAGAATTAAACTTAATAAGGGCTTAATGTTCTAGGCAATTCAGATCCTGTATCACAGATAAAAAAAAATTCCTTAGTCATATCCATTTGCTAACCCAATATTTCTGACAGTGTACTTTGTAGGGAAATTTTAAAGTCTGCCAACTCATTACACTCCCAACACTTATGTTCCATGTTACCTCTTTCTTCCCTACTGCACCTCCAACATTTGTCATCTACCTGAGGAAGAATTGTTTAGTCTCCTTGGGGTATAAAAATGCTTATGCAAACACTTTCAAGCAAAATCCTTAGTCTTATAGACTTTGTTGCATATTTGGGAGTCATATATATGTCTTCCCATTATTGTCTTAATTACTCAGCCATTCTCTCCTCCCAATCATTTCTAACCTCCTGTGATAGATTCTTATAGTTATAGGATCATAGGAAGTTACTAGGCAATTGGCCCTTACAAGCCTAGCCAAGAATTTAGCTCATGTTCCAACAAGCCAGCACCCTATGCCACTGTCCGGCAGGGACACAGGTGGAATCCCAGGGGTGTATTTTCTGTTCCCCATCCAGTTAATCAGGTTGCGCTTAAAAAGATTTAATGGGGTACTCTGCTTTACATGAAGAGGGAGTCTTTTCCACAAAAGGGGGAGGCTCTGGGACACAAATCTGACCTACCAACAAGTCTATTGATGTCACAGACCAGGTTGAGGTCGTGCATGTGGGTAACTCGTGTGGAGCTTGACTTGTGGATATGCAGCAGTCCCATCAGGGTGGGGTGTGAGATTACTTTGTATGCCAGACAGAAGTCACCTCTGAGGAGTCTGTAGGAGACTGAGTAGAGGGACAGGGCTTTTAGCCTGTCTGTGTATGGTAGATGTCTGAGGTCCTGGATTATCCGGGTGAGGGACCTCTGTGGTCTTTCCAGCTGCTGCATGTGCTTTGTGAGGAACATGCTGAAAGGGGCATTGTACTCAGTAATGAGTCTTACAAGGGAAGAATACAGGGATGTTATGACCACCTTATCCCTGGATGAGATACCCTTGCCAATGAGGTGGGCCATGTAGAAAGCTTTCTGTACAACGAAGGCAATATGGTGGTCAAAAGTCAGTTTGCTTTCAACCTGCATGCCCAAGTCCCTCAAGACTGATTGCATGCTTAGTACCTTACTATCAATGTGATAATTTGTGAGGAAATCACTCTTCCCACAAGGAATGATGATGCATTTTTTGGCATTCAGTTTGAGGCCATGTTTCTGGCACCAGTCATTTGTTTGGGTGAGACCTTCTTGGGGGATGTCTACATCACTAGGGGAATTTATGACAGCACCCAGCTTGCAGTCATCTGTAAACTTGATCAGCCACAGCTCACTAGATTAGGCCTGCACCTCCAAGAAGTATATCCAAAACAGCAGAGGCGCCAAGACCAATCCCTTGGGTACACCACTTGCTACGGGTTTACAACTTGAAGTGGCTTCCCCTATTTTGACTAGGTGGGTTCTATCAGTGAGCCAGTTTGCTACCCATCTGGTAACATATGGATTGATGTCTAGTTGAGAGAGTTTATCTATTATACCTGAGTGGGGAATAGTATTGAAGGCTTTGGCCAGGTCAAGGTAGGCAGTGTGCAGCGTCTTCCTCTCGTTTATGGCCTTGGTGACTGATTCAAAGATGTTGACCATATTTAACAGGCACAACCTCCCCTTGACAAAACCAAACTGAGGGGGATCAAGTGTTTGGAGGTTGCCAATGTCCTTGTTAATGAGGTCCATGATAATTCGCTCCATGACCTTGCAGATCAGGCTAGTTAGGCTGATGGGTCTATAGTTTCCTGGATCTGTGGATGCTCTACCTTTGTGCAAAGGGATGACAGCAGCTGTCCTCCACTTGGCTGGGATGAAGCCAGTACTCAGGCTTTGAATAGGGTGCCTAATGGTGCTACAAATTCTAGCCTGAGTTCATGCAGTATGCAACCTGAGATGTTATTGGGTCCCATGGAGGCTGTATTTTTTGACTTTGAGAGGGCAGTGATGACTTGCTCCCTAGAGATAATGGGAGGGGGGCAGGTACTGGGGATGTCCTGTTTTACTGATGAGGGGGCAGAGGAATGAAGTTTTCACTGAACCTGTCTGCCAGCAGGTTGGCTATATCTACGGTGTTTGTGTATGTGGTGTCCTTGACCACCAGCTCTGAGCTGATCTGGGTGCTTCCCTTGAGATTGCAGACACATGTGAAGAAGGCCTTATGATTGTCTTTAGTAAATATGGCCAGTTTGGACTTGAAGTTTACTTTGGAAGACTTCACTAGTGCTCTTATTTGCTTGTTCAGGCTAAGGAGAGATTGCTTCCAATTAGGCACCTGCTCCTTCTTGGTCCTGGACAGCAATTTTTTTCCTTTTATTATAGAGCTTATTTATTGTAGATGTACACCAGACAGGTTTACTCTTCCTTGAGGATGATGATTTCATCCTGTCTGGTATTCCGGATTCCATGCAGCTATATAAATGTTCATATAATACTTTAGTGTAGGTTTGGACATATGTGCCAGTTCCTATGGAAGGGGAAGGGGCTGTGAAACTGTTTATACCTTCCCTCAGGAGGTTGTAATCAGCTTTGGAGACGTTTTTTGTCTGACCCTAGCTGGGGGGGGGGGGGGGGGGTTAGGGGAGATGATGACTTTGAAAGTGACTGCTTTGTAGTTTTATCTTACCAGGGATGGTGACACTGTAGGAATGCTGCAGTGGTTACTCATGTTGGTTAATACTAAGTCCAAGATATTTTCATCTCTTGTGGGGGTGTCAACCAACTGCTCCAAGGCATCTGCATTAACAAAATCAAGGAATCTCTGGGCATTTGTGTTTTGGCATGAGTATTTCTTCCAAACTATGGCTGGATAGTTAAAGTTGCCCAGGATCAATGTAAAGGATTGAATCTTGATAGATTCGAAGAGCTCCAGGTAGGTGGAGTGGGTATCTTGAGTCAGAGTTTGAGGCCTATAGCTAGCTATGATTTGAATAAGGGTCTTGTCTATTGTTAACTGCACCTGGAGTGTTTCCTGTGCATCATACTGTTCAACCAGCCTAGAGGTGCATATGTCTTTTATATATATTGCAACTCCACCTTCTTTTGTTTTGCTGCTCACAGTTTGGGGTCTGAATGAATGATAGGATGAGTAACCTGGTATGGCTGGGGTGCTCTCCGCAGCTTTGAACCAGGTTTCTGTGACTGCACAAATGTCAGCTTCTTCCAGGGTTAAGAATGCTTGCAATGAGGGCAGTTTTATGTTTAGACTCATAGCATTTAACAGCATGACCTTTAATTTACATTTTGATAAAATTTTCATGTTGGTAGTTTTGACCTCATGGCACTGCCTAAAAAAAGAACTATGGGGGAGGCAAGAGCCTTTGCCAGGAGCCTGAAGCCCAAGGGAGACAGTTGCAGGCTATCTGTGGCAAAGCATTGTGGTTTGTCAATCATGTCATCCCAGGCTGTCGGGTACTGGCTCCCCTTGGAACAACACCAGAAACTAAGCCAATTGCTAAAGTCAATCATTTTCTGTTTGTACTGAGGCATCATTCTGGGTGATGGTAGAATGCTGCTTAAGGCTAGGAACATGCCTGCCTGGGACACATACTCAGTAAGCTCGATCATGTCTCTCTTCATATAGTCCAGGGTGGTACATCTCAATTCATTCACTCCAACATGGACTATGACAGAGTTATAACAATACCTGTTGAGAGACTTGAGTGCATTGGTGATATGATGGATTCTGTCATCTGACAAACAACTAACCACGATTTTCTCCTTATCCAGCGTGGTGAAGGGCACATCTGTGTGTCTCACAATGGAGTCTCCTATGACTAATATGTTGGGTTTATGTTTAGGCCTTAGTGGTTGTGAGACACAGGTGTGTGGACTATGTGTGGTGTGGTGGTCAGTGGAGTTCACGTGCATTTATGCCTCGGAGGTCTCTTTTGTTTGGGTATGCTTTTGTTGAGGATATCCGCATATGTGGGGGTGTGTTGTGTAGGTGTGGGTGGTGGTTAAGGTGTGGTGTTTGTGTTGACAACCTTCTCAGTGCCAGATATACGGGTTTGTGGGGGAGAAAGCAATGACACTAGGTGCTTGATGTAATTGCATCTCTCACAAATTGTGTTCCTAGGTGGTAGTAGTAGAGGGTTGTCCGCGTACATGAGGCAGTTGCTACACTGTCTCAGGATGCCCATATCAACCAGATTGGCAGGTGAAAATATAGGAAATTGTCCACCCATATTTGTCAGAAACTGAAAGAGCTAAGAGGGTAAAGGGAGGAAGGTCTAAGTGTAGTACTACTAGATGATAACACAAGTGAAACTAAGTGAAAATTTGTAGCTGGAATACCTCAAAAAAGGGTTAAAAACCATGCAACTGAAGCTCTGGATGCAGCACACCTGTATTTAGACTATGCAACTCAATTTTAAGGTTAAGAGCACAGTAAAAAAAACTTACAATGAAGCACAGATTAATCACTTATAGTCAAAAGAACAGAACTCACAGTATGAAAAAATACAATACAATGGCACTAAATAAACAGAACCAACTGATATTGCCAACATCCTGGCAGATAGGTTCAGTGCTAACTTTACCCCCCACTCAGGCCCATCTCTATACCAGAAGAATGCAAAGTTCCTGTAATCACGGCTGCACAGGTAAAAGACACACTCTCCAAAGCCAAGAACACAGCATCCATGGGACCTGACAATATCCCAGGCTGCGTTCTACACGAACTACAGAATGAACTGGCACCCTACCTAAGTACCATGTTCAATCATAGCCTCACCTCAGGCTTTGTGCCCACTGAATGGCGCACCGTGATAGTTATCCCACTCCACAAAGGGGGAGCCATGATGGACCCCGGGAACTACTGGCCCATTAGCCTGATGAGCCTGTTCTGCAAGGCCATGGAACGTATCATCATGGAACTCATAAACAAAGACATTGGTAATCTCCAAACTCTGGACCCTACCCAGTTCGGATTTGTAAAAGGCAGATCATGTCTCCTAAACCTGATTGACTTCTTTGAAGCAGTCACCAAAGCCATAGATAAGGGTAAGGTGGTTCACACAGCTTATCTAGATCTCGCCAAGGCTTTTGACACCATCCCCCACTCTGGAATTATAGATAAGCTCACTAAACTAGGTATAAATCCCTATGTCACAAGATGGGTTGCCAACTGGCTCATGGACAGAACCCACACTGTGAAAGTAGCAGACTCCAAATCCGACTTCAGACCAGTGACAAGTGGAGTACCACAGGGTTCAGTCCTGGGTCCTCTCCTGTTTGGTATCAACTTCTCTGAAGTACAGGCTAACACAGAAGGTCTTTGGCTAACAAAGTTTGCAGATGACTGCAATCTAGGAGCCATAATCAAAACTCCTAATGATGTGGACATACTACAAAAGGGCCTCAATGAGACAGATGCCTGGTGTCAAAGCCATGGCCTGAAGCTCAATGCCAAAAAGTGTATTGTCATCCCCTTTGGTAAAAACTCTGTACCCATGAACTACCACATAGCTGGTAGTCTACTTAATGCCGAAAATGTGATAAGAGACCTTGGGACACAGGTGAACAGTAGTCTCTCCTTTGATAATCACATCATCACAGTGGTCAGGAAATCCTTCTACATGGCTCACCTCATCACAAAAGGTTTCTCATCCAGGAAAAAAAGAGGTCATTGTTCCCCTCTACTCATCACTCAGACCCATTATAGAGTACAACGCCCCTTTTGGTATGTACCTCACAAGACATCTACAACAACTGGAAAGGCCACAGAAATACCTCACAAAGAGGATTGCTGGCCTTAAACAGATGCCCTACGCAGACAGTCTCAAAAAACTCCAGCTTTACTCTGTCACATATCACCTGCTCAGAGGCGATCTCTGTCTAACATACAAAGCTATGTCAAACCCAGAGCTATTGGACATGCTCCACTTAAAGAAATCCCAATCCCTCCGAGCTACACGCTCTAGGGACCTAAACCTTGTCACCACAATAAACAGAACATGCTGGAGGGATAGATTCCTGTCCCAGAGACTTCCCATACTCTGGAACAGACTACCTATCCATGTCAAACAGAGCTCCTCATTAGCACTCTTCAAGAAAAATCTTGATGATTGGATGGGAAATAGGAAATTCACTCCAGGGATAACTTCTGTGGCTCTGCTCAACAGAGGCACAGGAAAATAATTTTCTTGGGTGGCGAAAGCCAGGGTACATTTTTGGCTAGGCGTATATAGGCCCTAGGGCCAATAGCCTAGTACCTACCTATGAACCTATACAGTTAAACAGTAATGAAATGCAGTTAGAGAGTAATCAATTGCAGTAGATAATGAAATATAATCAACAGATTGCTTTAAAACAGTAACTCACAATCACAACAGTAACAGACAGCACAAATAAAGCAGCAATTCAGTAGAATACTGTCATCAGTTTAATGAGTCTACCAACAAGCAGTAATAAATATGGCAAACTAAATGCAGTTGAAGTCCTAAGCACAAGCAGCAAAGTGAAGTAGGAAGAGGTACAGTTTTTTTTTGTTAGTAGAAAATGAGGAGACAGAAGATAAGATAATTCGAGGTTGAGAAGCTAAAGGAGTGAGCCTTTACAAAGTACTCACTATAAACAGTAGAATGAGCTGATGTAATGTGACTGGGGGGAGTGTCCAGTATCAACTTTATACTAGAGGCGAGCAATTCAAAGCCACCAAGCTTTAAGAGAACAACACCAGCTGGGCGGGTGACTGGGATCTAAAAAAAAAGTTGCACAGACTAAACAGATATGCAGTAAAACAAAAGTGCAGAAAACAGTTGAAAATAAGCACTTATCTTTTTCCAATATCACAGCAGAGCAAATGGCAGAAGGCCTATCTCACTGCAGCTTTGAACAGCTTGAGCAAACAAGTGCAAACTGGTTTAAAACATTGGCCATTAAAGGCAGAGAAACAGAAACCAGCCAAATTATCCAATCAAAATAAAACAGTGTTGCAGGAATGCTTCTAGCTAGATCATGCAATATGATGCAATAGTTTATATTCCGTACTGATTATCCCTCTTTTTAACAGCAGCTTCTGTTCTATATTCAACTAAAAACTCTACCAGAGTAGGTCTTTCTCTTAGGATTCCCCTAACCTTTTCTCTTTTCCGATACTCTGATTGCAATCCCTGATAGGGAAGGCAGTCTCTAGCCTGCAGTACAAATGTCTTGTTGGCTTCTTACCATTTTATTACCTTTCCCTCTCTAGTTACTTGCTCCAAATTCCTTGGTTCCATTACATGTTTTCTACTGTAAATCCCAGTCCCCTCTTGCCAATTTCCTGTACCTCTAATTGTAGTCATTCCTATCGGCAAAGTGTCTTTTCTCCCCTCTCGTGCTGGCTTAGTTCTTAGAAAACTTTATGAATATAATAAATGTGTACTGCTGTTCTTCTCCTTAAAGATGTGCATCCAAATCCCACTCTCTTTGCATTTCTTGATGTTTCCCCTGCTTCATCATCATCATCACTTTCCACTTTGAATTATAAGCCTTAACTGTGTAGCTCTAAAATATTTCAAGTCAGGTAATCCTAAACCACCTTGTTCTATTGGAAGGATCAGCTTATCCCAATTGACCCTTTCCATGTTCCCCTCCCAGATAAAACCCTTCAGCTCTTTATTAATTACTGTCCATAGCTTCTCCTCTGGTTGATAAAAATAAGCCTAACCTGTATATAAAACGAAAGGAGCTAAAAACATTTTCACTGTTTGTATCTTGCTGTCATATCCAAAAACAAGAGATTTCGGTTTCTCACTTTTTGTATTATCTTTTGTTTAGTCTTTTCCCATACATCCTTAGCTGCCATAACAAAATCTTTTTTAATCCATACTCCTAAATAAATTTTAACGTGTCTCCATAAATGTGGGTATTGCTGAACCAGTCCATGTGTGGGTACATAGTTTACAGCTATAGCCTTTTTTTTAATTATATATCCCAAAAAGACTTGAAACTGTCTCAAAATGTTCCACAACACTGAGATGTCCTTTTCTAGTTTTATCAAGTACAAAATAACATTGCCTGCAAATAAAGCCAGCTTTCCTTGATTACCGTACCAATTATATCATTGAATTTCTGAGCCCCTGATTTTTTTCTGCCAAATGGCTCTAAATATAATGCAAATAAAGGGGAAAGAGGATACCCCTACTTGCTTCCTCTGTTCAGGCATAACTTGTCAAAGAGGAACCCTCTCATCTTAATTATTGCCTTCGATCCCTCATAGATCCTCCTAATTAACCTTATTATTGTATGAGGAATGTAAATACTTTCATTGCCCTTCTCATAAAATCCTAACTTACTTTGTCAAGTGCTTTCTCTCCATCAAGACCCACCAACAACAGCAGTATTTTCTTACATTCTGGATCATCATTATTCTATTAATCTTATCAAATGTTTGCCTCCCCTCTAGAAAACCACACTGATCCATTTCTATCAATTTTGGCAGTACCTTTGCTATTCTTTTAGCTATTATGGACATAAATACTGTATAATCATGGTTTAAAACTGAAATGGGCCTATAAGAATTGGGGTTTGATGGATTTTGATCGTCTTTGGGTATTAAACAGCCACTACAGCTTTCTTCCAGGATGTTGCTGCTTCCTTTCCTTTTAAAATACTGTTAAACAAAATCTTCCACATAAGGAAATATGTCTTTTGAGCTGGAACACAGGATCTGAATTGCCTAAACAGAGTAAGGCCTTATTAAGTTTAATTCTGTTGGGTGCCAAAAAAACAATTACTTGAAAGTGGAAATCAAAATTTGAGCCAACTGTATTTGAAGTACTGACTATTGTAAAAAAAAAAAAAAGAAATGGAGGAGAGATCTTTAGAAAAGGGAAAGAACAAATTATACAGAAATAAGTGGCATTTGTGGGAACAATACATGCAGAATAATAATCAAAACGAGGAGGAGAGAGGTTTAAAGGAAGGTGGGAATTGAATAATTTATGTAATGCTGGACTAAAATATAGTTGTAAAGCAAGAAAACATACATAATGTATTAATGTGTGTGTGTGAGCGCACCTATGTCTTAATTGATAACTTAATAAGGTGTTTAAAAAAGTAAAAATGTTTCTATATACTAAGGCATTGGTTCATAGGTGTTTACTAGGCAAACGACCACAAGGTCCTTTTTAAGCCAAGCTATGCATCCAAAATCTCTGACAAGTTCTGATACCCTTGGTAAGTGTTAAGTAGGAATTTGGGACATGAAACATTTACAAGCAGGGGCCTGGGAGATGAACCATTTTTAGGTTGACTATGTCTATTACAGACATGGGTGCCAAACCAGGAATGAATTTCCTGTTCCCCATCCAACTGTCCAGGCTGCACTTGAATTGGGTTAGGGAGGAACTCTGCTTCACATGGATGGGGAGCCTGTTCCAGAAATGGGGTAGTCTCTGGGGTAACATACCTGTCTCGCCAGCAGGTCCTATTTATATCACAGGCAAGGTTTAAGTCTTTAGAAAGGGTAATTCTGGTGCTGTTTGTTTTGTTAATAAGCAGGAGGTCCATCAGAGTTGTGTCTGACAACGCCCTGTATGCCAGGCATAGATCTTCCCTCAAAAGCCTGTAGGAGACAGAATACAGGGACAGGGTCTTGAGGTGGTCTGAATAGGATATTTTACTCACACCCTATATTCTTTTAGAGAGGAACCTCTGTGGACATTCCAGTTGTTGGATATGCCTGGTTAAGTGCATACCAAAGGGGGCATTGTACTTGTACAGGTCTGATGAATGCCAAATACAGTGGAACAGTGACTTCCTAGGATTTGGGTGCCACACCTTTGTTTATATGTTGTGCAACATAGAATGATTTCCTCACTATTGTAGACATGTGAAGGTCAAAGGCTAGATTACTGTCTATGTGTGCCCCTAAGTCCCTGACCGCTGGGTCAACTCTAAGGGGTATGTTGTCAATATGATAGTTACCAGAGGTAGATGACTTCCCGAAGGATACTGTTATGTATTTCCTGGCACAGTTTTAGTCCATGGATCTGACACCAGTTGTTTGTCTGTGTCAGCCCTTCCTGGAGAACATTTGTGTCATTGTGGGATTCAATGACAGCTCCTAATTTGCAATCACCTGCAAATTTAGTCAGCCAGAGACCACTGACATTGGCCTTGACTTCAGCTAAGTAAATGCCAAAAAGGTGCAGTCTAAGCACTGATCCCTGAGGGACTCCACTTGTGATTGGCCTCTTTGTAGAGGTGGACTTCCCAGTTCTAACTTCATGGGTTGTCTCTGTGAGCTAGTTGGCTATCCACCAGATTTGTTCCTAACCTCTTGAGTTTCTCAACAATGCCTGAGTAGGGTATTGTGTCAAATGCCTTGTCCCGGTCAAGGTAGCCAGTGTGAACCATGAACCATTTTGCCCTCATCCACTGCTTTGGTGACCTTCTCAAAGAAGTCCACCAGGTTGAGTAGGCATGACCTGCCTTTGACAACACCATCCTGGGGTGGGTCCAGTGTCTGGAGGTTTACTATATTACTGTTGATCATTTCCATGATAATTCTTTCCATGGCTTTACATATAAGACCAGTGAGACTTATGGGTCTGTAGTTGGCCCACTGTTATGCAAAGGGATGACTGTTGCTGTTCTCCATTCATGAGGCACAAAGCCTGTTTGGAAGCTACAGTTAAATTGCAATTCCAGAGGGCCTGATAGGTCATGTTTCATGCTATGTAGAAGGCATACTGGGTATTGTCTGGGTCCATTGATGCAGTGCTCTTGGCCTTAGAGAGAGCATTAAGGACCTGTTACCTAGTGATAGGAGTGTTATATTTGATTGTATTTCCTGAGAGAAGGTTGATGGAAAGAGAGGGGTAAAGCTGGAGCAAAATTTATCAGCCAGTACATTTGCTGTATCTTCTGGGTCAGTATAGGTGGCTCCATTTACAATGAGCTCTGTACACAAAGTACAGTTGTGTACCTACCATAAATGTAGATGTTTGAGTGTATTCACTGTTGCAGTCATTACACTTGGGTTATCCTGCTGGCAGGCTACCCGCAGTCGGCCTGAATTCCAAAGTCCTGGTCCAGTGTCGGTTGCGGTCGCCTCTTCCCTGACGTCGGTATGCCAGGGGTATAAAATATGCAGCTGACACCATTTTCTTCAGTTTTTCTTGCCCCAGATGTCAGGTGCCCCCAAAAGGGTAGGCTAAAAATTCTGCTCATAAAAAAGCATGCACTAACATAAACATTACCTTCATCTACAAGCAAATACACCACATAGGTTGTATAGAATAGAGAAGTACAGATAAGTCCCAGCAATGAAAGGAGGATGGCGGGAGGGTAACCTGGACTGCAACAGTGAATACATTAGAACATCTACATTTATGGTAGGTACACAACTGTACTAGGTTCATCGTGTTTCACTGTTGCAGTCATTACACTTGGGTTGAATCCCAAAGCTGAGGTTGGGTGGCTGGGCTTAGATAGAATTAGGAGTGGCTATGAGGCCCTGCAGAACTGCAGTGGCGAAGCCTGATCTGGATTTAGAGTAAAGAGGTAAGTGGTAGTGCTTTGTAAAAGTGTGCACTGAAGTCCAAGTTGCAGCCTCCAGGGCTGGCCTTAGCCGAAATGATGCCCTAGGCAAAGTAGTACTCTGGCGCCCCTTAAGCCCCACCCACACCATAGTCGTGAAACACCCCTATTTGAGCCACACCCACAGGGTCACTCTCCAAGAAAGCCACTCCAGTCATTTCCTTAAATTATTTAAATGTATAGGAAGAATAACTACATTACAATGTATCTTTAACTGCAACTACTTCTGCATAGTATTTTCTACTTTAAATACCAGAGCTCAATCATGGTCAAATAGGGCCCTAGGCAGGGTAATAGAATGCCCCCCCAGAGCAGCCCCCCCCTGCAGCAACCCCCTCCCCCCAGCAGCAGTCCCCTCCTCAGCCATTCCAGTGTTCCATTATTTGGTTACTTCTCACCAGTTACCATGCATACTGTTCTTTTATTTGCTTCTACAGTGATTACAGATATTAAAATAAAATAGTACAAACACAGGTAGCCATTTGCTAAACAATACAGTCTCGCAATGAAAACAGACTTAGCATAAGCAGTAAACTTCTCTGCCCTTGAAACTCACATTCATTGAAATGGAAAAACTCATTCATTGAAACGGCATGAAAAGTCACAATCATAGAAAATACATCTGGCCATTGAAGAATTAAGTTTACCTTTGGGCAGACTTCTTGCACACATTTTTAGGGCCATACATACATGTATTTGTTCTTTGATTCACCTTCCTGATTGCATTGAATTATATTCCTTGTATAATATAGCACCACTTGTTAGAAAGTGTTTTAAATTTGTAGTTTTAAACATTCTTTTAATGACCAATGAAACAAAATGTATGAACCAATAACTATCCTTTTCAGAAAATTTCAACCATAAAAGAACACTCAAGACTTCTGTCATTACAGTCCACCAATATTACTCCATACACACAATCTCTGCAGAAGTAAAATCATCTCAATTCCACGTTAAAGAAATCTGTAACTAATGAAGAGGTTGCTACGGGCAAAACTTCATATATCAATGTTTTATCTACAAATTCAGTGCCTCCTGCCCTTGAAGAATTAATTGCCTATATTACATTAAAAAATTGGTAAGTTGGTAATATCGCAATAGAAAATGACTAACAAACCAGTAAGTTCATAGTCACTAGGCATCTCATACAAAGGACATACTCAGGAGTGTAGTACCCCTATCCCCCTTATAATGTACCGAGTAATTAACAATCATATGGGCACTGCAATACCAGCACTCCATCTACATGGTGTGGGAGTAGAATCCATAGCCTTCTGCACCAAAGGCAATTATGCTACTAACATGCTTTCAGATTTTAAAACACAGAGTGCCATTTGATAAACAAAAATGGCTAGTTGCACATAGAAACATATACACTTGTTGGAGTGTGTTTTAAATTTGTAGTTTTGAACATTTTTCCAGTAAGCAATGAAACAAAATGCATGAACCAGTAATGACAAAACTACCCCTTTCAGAATATTTTAACCATAAACGGCCTCTCAACCATCTGTCATTACAACTCACCACTATCAGACAATAAGGACAATATCTGCAGAAGTAAAATTCATCTGAATAATTCTACATTAAAGAGATGTGTAACTAATGAAGAGGCTGTTACTGGCAAACAGCTTTACATTTCAGTATTTTATCTACAAATTCAGTGCCTGCTGCCCCTGAAGAATTAATTGCCTACATTACATTAAAGAACAAAATGGTAAGCTGGTGATATTGCAAAAGAGGATGACTGAGAAACCAACAAGTTCATAGTTACTAGGTATCCTAAACAAAGGAGGGCACACTATGGAATGCAGAACCCCTATCCCCCTTAAAATGCACCAAACAATCAGCAAGTAGGGCACTACATACCATGCTTCCATACCTCTCAACCTCTTGGCACAAGAAATCTGAACAAAGGCTAAAATTATGGGGGGACAAAGGCCTCCAAACAGGGGCAGATTATAAATATTGCTCTTATAGACCTACAAAGTTGCTACAATAACAGCATTTGTCTTAGCGTGCATTTTCTGAAGGAAATGAAGGGTGAAACTCAAATGTATGACATTTAGTTATTTAAATCCTCAGTGATTTGCCAGAAAACTGCAAATATTATGAGGAATAGGCCAACAATATGAGGCAAAAATCTGGACAGTTGAGAGGTATGCATACCTGTCAACCTCTTATTGCAAAAAAATCTGGACAAAGCCTAACAATGTGGATGCAATGGCTGAAAAATAGGGATATATTTTAAATCTTGCACTTTTTAACTTTGAAAGTTGATAGAAAAGGATTTGTGTGAAAATTAACCAAGAGTAAATGTGAACTTAAGAGGGGGATTAAAGGATTTTACAGAAGACTAAGGGGGGAATAATAAAGGGAAAGTTAAGTTGAAATGGTGTGGGGTTCTACAAGAAGGGAATATGTAAGGAGTAGAGGGGATGACTGAAAGGACAGATGTTATAAGGTATGATTAATGTAAACAAGAGCAAACATGCCAGTTATATTTTATTTTTTCAAATTTTTTCAAAAGAAAATGTAATGGAGCCAGCATGCAGTGTTAATGTGATTTGTTTTTATGGTCTTGATTCTTGCATGGTATATCACATCAATGTATTCTAATGCAAAAGCTGTTCTAGTGCCTTTCTAAAAATAATAATTAAAATCTGCCCGTGACTGTGTATCTTTATCCCACCATTAATTTTGACTTTTTCTAGATATTTGCACTATGAGGTTGAGAGGTATGCTTATATGTGAATGTAGCAACCAAGGAAAAGTAGATGAAGAACAACAGCAAAATTCACAGAAAATAGTTTATTGCAAACTCTCTCTGACGTCTCGGCCAAAGCCTTCAAGGAGAATGAATCATAAAAAAACAGCAGCAAATATATACAGCAGTAGAATGTTATTATGCTTATATGTTCCCTGTCTCTTTCACCTTCAAAATTCATGAACTACTGCAGAGCTAATATAATGACCAGGATTCTCATTATATCACAGAATTGCTTTTTTCTGTTATAACAGAAAAAAAAATTATAATGACTTTTCAGTTAGTGTCATGGGTTGATAATGCAGTTTTTGAAGTCAAGAGTGCAGGGTCTGTAGCCTCTCCCCTCCTTGTTATGTATTGATTTATCTTAGCTGTTACTTTCAGGTTATCCCTCTTGATCAGTGGTGGCACAGAAGACTAGTATTCTCGGTGGGAGGGTACAGGGACTGAATCTCTTTTACTGTCTTTAAAGCACTCTAATTAGAGTATCCCTGGTGTCTAGTTGTACCCCCCATCCACATTGTCTTTCTTTCATTTTTTTTAAAGTGTCATTAAGATCACGCTGTTAAAGAATTATCACTGGTGACTAGTCCTTCCTCCCCAACTCCTGTCTTAGTTAAGTGCTGTTAGGCACAATATTAAGTGTAACCCCTGGTAGCTAGTGTTCTCCCTGACCATGTCTTCATTTAAGGCCATTAAGGGACAATGTTAAGTGTAATTCCTCATGTCTAATGTTCCCCTCAACCACATCTTTAAGTGCCATTAAGGCATATGTTAAGTGCAATCTCTGGTCCCTGGCCACGTCTTTATGTGTCACTAATGCATGTTGTTAAATGTACTCTGGGAGTCTAGTGCTGCCTCCTGACCATGTCTTTGTTAATTGCCATAGAGGCATAATGCTCACTGTACTCCCTGGTGTCGTCATTTCTGCCATTCACATTATGTTTAACTGCCATTTAAAATTATTACTGTGTAGTAGTTCCCCCCTTAGCTAGTGTTGTATGTTTTGCTCTTTTGTTGAGTGAAGTGTGGAAGTATGATAACCCCCCCCCCCCAAAACCACACACACATTCACTCACGCGGTCATTAGACACACACACACACTTACTTTCTTCTTAAAATGAACGGCCATGCGCGCACGTAGACTTAACCCATCTCATAACTTTACTACTACTTTAACTTCTGCGCGACTACATTGGCATGTGTGTATGAGATGCACGCATGTTCCTCTTAAAAGAAAAGACTCGTCATTTGATTGTTAAAACATCCTGGCCAACCTGCAGGCTGCAGCTACAAAAGTGGGAGTGTGCTCGCCCCTCCCCCTCGCCCTATCGTTTTGCTGCCCACCTAATTAGAAAAATAAATTAAAATGAATAAATACTTACAAATTGCGCCCTTTACACAGCCGGCCTGTACGGCGCCCTAGGCGGTTGCCTAGTTTGCCTATGCCTAAGGCCAGCCGTGGCAGCCTCCAAAATGTCCTTGGTTGGTACTCCTCTGAGGAAGGCTGCTGAAGTGGCTGCTGCTCTGGTTGAATGTGGCCTAATGCCCTTAGGAACTGATTTGCCATGTTGTGAATAGCAGAAACAAATGCAGTGGCCTATCCATTTTGAAATAGTCTGCTTTGAAATAGCTTTTTCTTGCGACCCTGCAGCATATGCCACTAAGAGTTGCTCAGTCTTTCTGAAAGCTTTAGTTTTGTCCAAGTAGAAGCATAGCTGTCTGTGTATGTCCAAAGAATGCAGAAGTCTCTCCACCTTATTCTGTGGGTTTGGATAAAAGGTAGGCAAATGAATGGTTTGGTTAAGAGCCACACTGGACACTACCTTAGGCATAAATGTTGGGTTTGTCCTTAGAGAAACCCTGTCCAGATGGAAAATAATAAAAGGTTCCACAGCCATTAGTGCCTGCAACTCTGAGACTCTTCTTGCTGAGGTTATTGCTAGGAGCAGAGCTGTTTTCCAAGATAAGTATTTTATCTCAGCTGTATTGGCTGGCTCAAAAGGAGGCAGTGTGAGTTTTTCCAAGACAAAATTGAGGTCCCATGCAGATATTGGCACTCTCCTTGGAGGTCTTATGTTTTTGGCCCCTCTGAGGTACTGCCTTAGCAGTGGATGTGAAAAAAATAGGTGGATCCGTATTGTAATGAGCTGAAATGGCAGAGGCATGGATCTTAATTGATGAAAAGGATAGGCCTTTGTCCAGCATCTCAGTTAGGTATTGTAACATCTGAGGAATATTTGGTACAAGTGTGCCCATTCCTTGTGCCTGGTTCAAAACACAGAATCTCTTCCATTTTTCTGTATAAGATTTTCTGGTGTTGGACCTCCTGGCCTCCAAAATAACATCCATAACTGCTTTAGAGAGAGGTGTGTTCTAAATGGTTACATTATCAGTCATGCAGCCAGATTTAGGGTTCTGAGTTGGCTGTGCAGGATCTGATTGTTTTGTTGGGTCAGCAAATGAGGAATTTGAGGTAATGTCAAGGCTGGGCCTTGAGACAAGCTCTTTAGTATTAGGTACCAGTGCTGGTGTGGCCAGACTGGGGCAATCAGTATCATTTTTGGCTTCTCTTGTCTGACCTTTAGGAGTACCTTGGGGAGGAGAGGCAGTGGAGGAAAGGCATATACTGTAAGGGTTTTCCAGCTGAATGATAGGGCATCCACTTTCCATGCTTGTTTGTGATAAGTCCTTGTGTAGAATCTCTGTAGTTGGCAGTTGTGTGGTGAGGCAAATAGATCTATGTCCATTTCCTTGTTATCATGCTGAAGATTTGTGGATCTAGTTTCCACTCGTGAGGATCCTTGAGATTTCTGCTTAGTTCGTCTGTCAGAGTATTTGTCTTTCCTGGCAGGAATTGTGCTTGCAGGTGTACTTGATAAGTCAATGCTGTGTTCCACAATGTCATGGCTTGTCTGCAGAGGGGGTAGGAATGTGTGCCTCCCTGCTTGTTTATGTACCACATGACTAGTATTGTCCGTCTTTACCAGCAGTTGTCCTGGATGAAGTAGATCCTTAATGGCTGTTGGGGCATTCTGAACAGCTAGCATCTCTTTTTGATTGATATGAAGATGCATTTGGCTTGCTGGCCATGCACCCTGAATACATCTTCCTGCCATGTGGGCCCCCCAGGCATAATCTGATGCATCTGTTGTTAGTGTCTGCCTGGCCGTGGGTAGAGTGAATGGCTGTCCCTTGTTGTGGTGACAGGCCTGTGCCCACCATCGAAAAGTACAGTTTTGTACCTACCATAAATGTAGATGTTCGAGGATCCACATTGCTGCAGTCCTAACTATTGGGTAGTCCGCTGTCCAGTCGGCCCGAATACCAAAGTATATGGCTGACGTCGGTCAGGGCGCATTAGACTGACGTCAGTACGTCAGGGTACTAATGCGCATGACCGACGTCATATCCTCAGTCTTTTCTTGCCCCAGATGTCAGAAGACCCTGAAAAGATAAGGCCAAAACCAAAAACTCCAAACATACCTGCACCAAAAATATGTACAATATATACAAAATTTCCCAAATATAACCTCACCTACACAACCACCCCTAAACACAGAGGGGAAGGAGG
Source organism: Protopterus annectens (assembly GCF_019279795.1). NCBI lineage: Eukaryota > Metazoa > Chordata > Ceratodontiformes > Protopteridae > Protopterus > Protopterus annectens. The sequence goes on from NC_056729.1 coordinate 266,615,817, forward strand.
GAGGGTAAATTGGACTGCAGCAATGTGGATCCTCGAACATCTACATTTATGGTAGGTACAAAACTGTACTATGTTCTTCATTCCACATTGCTGCAGTCCTAACTATTGGGTAGAATCCCAAAGCAGAGGTAAGGGAGGCTGGCAAATCATAAGGAAGCAGGAACTGACAACATGCCTTGCAAAATAGCTGTGGCAAAACCAGCCCTAGACTTAGAGTAGATAGGAAGGTGATAATGCTTAGAGAAAGTATGCACTGAACTCCAAGTAGCTGCCTCCAAAATATCCTTAGTTGCCACCCCCCTTAGAAATGCTGTTGAAGTGGCAGTAGCCCTAGTGGAATGAGGCCTAATCCCAGCTGGAATCTCCTTTCCATGATGGGAATAACAAAATGCAATGCAAAACCCAATCCACCGAGAAATAGTTTGTTTTGACACAGGCTTGCCCTGCGAACTCAAAGCAAAAGAAACAAACAACTGCTGAGACTGCCTAAAATCCTTAGTCCTGCTCAAATAATAACGCAATTGCCTGTGTACATCTAAAGTGTGCAAAATCTTTTCCCCTTTATTTTGGGGATCTGCATAAAAAGTAGGCAAATGAATAGTTTGGTTTAAAGCCACACTAGAAACCACCTTAGGCATAAAGGAAGGATTAGTACGTAAAGATACCCTATCCTTATGAAAAATCAAAAGGCTCTACCGCCATAAGGGCCTGCAACTCAGAAACCCTTCTTGCAGAAGTAATGGCCAACAAAAAGCAGTCTTCCATGACAAGTATTTCAATTCAGCAGTAGCCGAGGCTCAAAAGGTTGTAGAGTAAGTTTCTCCAACACAAAATTGAGATCCCAAGCAGGAGTAGGAGCTCTATGGGGGTCTTATATTCTTTGCCCTCTAAGAAATTGCTTGAACAAAGGATGCGAAAACAATGGTGGGTCACAATCATAGTGAGCTGAAATTGCTGCAGCATGAATCTTAATGGAAGAGAAAGACAAACCTTTGTCCAATAACTCAGTAAGATATTGAAGAGCCACACTCAAATTAGGCTCAGAAACCTCCAAATTGTTTGCTGCACTCCAAAATAAAAATCTCTTCCATTTTTCTGCATACACTTTCCTTGTACTAGGTCTTCTGGCTTCCATAATCACATTTAAAACTTGTTGAGGAAGTTGAGACCTGCTGTCTTTCAAAACAGAATATGCCAGGCTGTTAGATGAAGAGAGTGAAGCTTGACATTGAGCAGGTGACCGTCCCTCTGAGACAACAGGTGTGGAATCAAGGGTAAAGGCCATGGAGGCTTCCTTACCAGACTCCTCAGTAATGGGTACCAGTGCTGCCGAGGCCAATCTGGAGCTATTAAAATCATCCTTGGCTTGTCTTGTCTGACCTTTAGAAGCACCTTTGGGAGAAGAGGCAGAGGTGGAAAAGCATACACATGAAGATTTTTCCAACTGAAAGAAAGAGCATCCACTTTCCAAGCTGTGTGATGAAACCTCTTTGTGCAAAACTTTGGCAGCTGGTGGTTCAGTGGAGAAGCGAACAGATCTATGTCTGGAGTTCCCCATGACACTGTCAATTTTTGAAATACATGAAGATCCAGTTTCCACTCGTGGGGATCCATGATTTGTCTGCTTAACACATCTGCTAAGGAGTTCTGTGCTCCCGGCAGAAACCTTGCCTGAAGAGTTAGTTGCAAGCTGAGCGCAGTCTCCCATAAAATCATTGCTTGCCTGCACAATGAGTAAGAATGTGTTCCCCCTTGTTTGTTGATGTACCACATGACAGTTGTGTTGTCTGTTAGAATCAACACCTGCCCTGGAAGAAGTAACTCCTTGAAAGCCATTAATGCAAACTGGACTGCTAACATCTCATTCATGTTGATATGTAGATGCTGTAGTCTGGCAGGCCACTTGTCTTGTATCCACTTTCCATTTAGATGAGCTCCCCAAGCAATGTCCGAGGCATCTGTCGTTAGAATCTGACTCGCCTCTGGCCGGGTCACAGAGAGTCCCTTGTTTAGGTGACATTCCTGAGCCCACCACAAAAATTCCTTTTGAATGCAAGGTATTATTTGAATGACAGTGTCCAAATCCTGGCAGTGCTGTGTCCATACATTTTTGAGATACCATTGCAGCTTCCTCATATGCAGTTTGGCATTGGGAAGCACCAGAATACAAGATGCCATGAACCCTAAGGCTTGAAGGACTGTCCTTGCAGTCAGCCCGGACTGAAGAGATAGTTGATGGAAGTAACTGGAAAGATTCTTTTGTTTGTCCGGGGTTAAAAAGGCCATCTGGGCTGCTGTATTCAGTCTCACACCCAGAAAGCACATGTCTTGAGAGGGTACTAGACTGGACTTTATTTCCTTCACAGAATACCCTAGGCATCTTAGCACTGCTATGACATATTCCAAATGCTGTAGAAGGTCTTCCTTTTCTTGAGCCAGAATCAGGCAGTCGTCCAAGTAAGGATAGATTTGAATTCCTTTTAGCCTGAAGTAAGCTATCACTGGAGCCAGAACCTTTGTGAATACTCTGGGCAGTAGATAAGCCAAAGGGCAATGCAGAGAACTGATAATGAGAATTTCCAGCTCGAAAACGCAGATACTTCCTGCAACTTAGTCTTATAGGCACATGAAGGTAAGCTTCCTTGAGATCTAAAGTTACCATCCAGTGATCTTTGCCCAGCAGAGGTAAAAGCTGTTGTAACGTCAACATTTTGAACTTGGGAATGTCCAGATAAGTGTTGAGGATAGATAAATCCAAAATTGGTCTCCACGTGTTCCCCTTCTTCGGTACTAGGAACAGGCGAGAATAAAATCCTAGGCCCCTTTCTGGCACAGGAACTGGCTGAATGGCCCCTATTTGGAGCAACAGAGAAATTTGCTTGTGAGCCTCTGTTCTTTGTAGAGGAGGAATGTCTGGCATGCCTTTGAAAGGAGGCAAGGTATGGAAATAAAACCTGTAACCATGGTGAATGATATCCAGAACCCATCTGTTTTGGGTAATTAAATCCCAATTTTCTTTGAAAAGAGACAGCCGTCCTCCCAAAGGTGCTGCCAGGCGAGAATGAACTGGCAGCTGAAAAGGCAGGTCATTGGGTCTGCTTACGAAAGGACTGACCCCTGCCCTCACCAGAAGTCTGAGCAGGGGAACTCCTGTCCTAGGCCTAAAAGAACCTTGAGCTCTGCCCCTACCACGTCTAGACCTACCCCTAGACTGGGAATCATAAGCAGGATAAGTCCATCCCTTAGTAGGCCAATTTCTACTAAACTTCGGAGGCTGCACCTGCAAAAATCCTTAACAGTTTGCATAGACTTAGCCTTGTCCTCCATTTTCTTTAAAACTGCTTCCACAGGCGAACCAAACAACACATCAGACTGTAAAGGAGCATCCAAAATCCTTGTTTTAACATGCTCAGCTAAATTCTGATCTCTCAACCAGGCGTGCCTACGAAGAACAGAACCAGTGGCAGCCACCCTCGAGGAGGCCTGCACAGCATCAAAACCACACTGCAAGGAATGTTTACCCACCTGTTCAGACACATGAACTAAATCCTGCAACTCTTTACACTCAATACCTTCCGCCAGAGCATCCACCTTAGATTTCAATTGTGAAAGGAGATAATTCTGATATTTTAACATGTGAAACTGACAATTCAACGCCCTCATGGCTAAAGTGGAAGAAGTATACACTTTCTTTCCCCATCTATCCAAAGCCCTTGCCTCTTTATCAGGAGGGACAGGATTTTTAACAACAGAGGCCTTCACACCTTTAGGCCCCTGAGAGACAGTTTCGGGTCTGCCCTAGGACTCCTAAAAGATACTTATGAGCTTCAGGCACCCTATAGTACCTATCCGGTTTAACTGGGGCAGGAGGCAAAGAATCAGGATTCAGTACTGCCTCTGCAAAAACATCTTCCACCACATTCAGAACAGGAGGTATAGCTAAAGGCCTATGCTGGGGTAAAAACAAGAATTCCCTAAGCCTCTTCCTGGAATCAGAGAAATCTTGACCTTCCCATTTAAAATGCTCCCTCATGGAATGCAGAGTCTCTGAAAATGAAAAATCCTCAGGAGGAGAAGCTGAAGGAGTAGAATCATCCACATCAGAATCAGAATAAGGAGGAAACTCCTGCAAGTCTTCAGCCGAAGACTCAGAAGCCTCCGAACATTGCTCAAAACTCTCAAACTCAGGTTCCACCCTAGACCTCTTATCAGGAGGGGGCATATAACCTCTAATCATAGTAATCAAATCCTCTGCCATTTTAAGCATATGTTTCTTAGGCAAAGACCCTGAAGCACTAGGAGAAACCCCCACTGAAGCTAAACTTGGCCTGCCTCTCAAAGAAGCCTTGGAAACAGAAGGGGAGGCTCTAACCACCTTAGGAAGAGAGGGAAGAACAGCCACCTGAGAAGCCCCCTCAGCCTGGCCTACTTCCTGAGAGGATACATCCTGTAACAGTAAAGTCTCTCCTGAGACTCCAAAGAAACTCCTGGCAGAACCTCCGGCTCCACTGAGTTTCTAAAGAACCGACGCCTGGGACTGTCGGTTCTTCCACTCTAGGCTTTGCTGCTTTGTCCTTGCGCTTTTTGGCGGCGCCGGAGCATCCAACGGCATTTTATAATTACAACGCTTCCCAAAACTAACCTGGCACAGTCTAACCTTCTCTTAATAGTGCGTTTGTTAAATCTAGCACAAGAGCGGCATCCAACAACGCCGTGCTCAGGCCCTAAACAAGGTATACACAAAGTATGGTAATCCCTATGAGGTATCTGTTTCCCACAAGAAATACAGTTATTCACTTTTCTGACATCCGGTTAAATACTGAGGCAAGAAAAACAAAATATTCCCCAACGGGTACTTAGCCAACTTTGATTCGGTCTGAAACTCTGACTTCAGAAACTTTCAGAACGCCAACCTGCACTCACAAAATTGCTTCTGCATCGGACCATGCGGCAAAAAAGACTGAGGATATGACGTCGGTCATGCGCATTAGTACCCTGACGTACTGACGTCAGTCTAATGCGCCCTGACCGACGTCAGCCATATACTTTGGTATTCGGGCCGACTGGACAGCGGACTACCCAATAGTTAGGACTGCAGCAATGTGGAATGAAGAACATCTCCTGTTGCAGGCAGGGAATGAGGGTAATTAATGTTTCCAGGCTGTGGCAATGTTGAGTCCAAACACTTTTTAGATACCATTGTAGTTTCCTCATATGCAGTCTTGCATATGGAATTAGTAGAATGCAGGATGCCATGAAGCCCAAAGCCTGCAGAATTTTTCTTGCAAATAACTGGGTCTTTCTTGCCAACATTTCGAAGTAAGAAGTCAGTTGCCTTTGTTTGCCTGGCATGAGATAAGCCATCTGGGCAGTTGTATTTTAGCTTGCACCCAGGAATATTATCTCTTGAGAGGGTACTAGTCTTGATTTCTTTTCGTTTACCGTGTACCCCAGGCAAATTAGTAATCTTTTTACAAACGCCAGATGCATCAGTAGAATGTCTTTGTTCTCTGCTTGAATAAGGCAATCGTCCAAGTAAGGGTATATTTGAATTCCCCTTTGTCTGCAGAAAGCAATTACTGGTGCCAGGCATTTTGTGAAGACCCTGGACGCAGTAGATAAGCCAAAGGGCAGTGCAGAGAATTGGTAGTGCATTGAGCCAGCTATGAATCTGAGTTATCGTCTGCAAGATTGATTGGGACATGCAGGTATGCCTCTTTTAGGTCCAAAGTTACAAGCCAAGCCTTCTTGCGCAGCATGGGCAGAAGCTGCTGCAGAGTCAACATTTTGAATTTTGGAACATCCAGAAAAGTGTTTAGAATAGACAGGTCCAGTATTGATCTCCAGACTTTGTCCTTTCTGGGTACCAGGAATAGTCTTGAGTAAAATCCTTGTCCCTGCTCTTGCTGTGGTACTCGCTGAATGGCCTTCATGTCCATGAGGGATGTAACTTGCTTTTGTGCCTCTGCCCATTGATTTTGTGGCAGGTCTGGCATACCTTTTGCCTTTGGCAGCATGTGAAAGTGGAACCTGTAGCCCTGGGACACTATATTCAAGACACATTTGTCCTGGGTGATTATATGCCAATTTTATGAAAAAAGTGCTAGTTTTCCCCCTAAGGGGGCTGCCAAAAGAGAAGTGCTTGGTATTGGCAGAGGAAAGTCATTGGGACTGTTTTCTGTATGGCTGTGATTTGTCTTCTCTGCTTTTGGAGGTAGAAGCACCCCATTGTTTAGGCCTGTATGAGCCTCTGGGCTGGGATCTGCCTCTAGGGCATCTGTATCTGCCTCTTTGTGGCCTGTCTGACACTGGAAAGGACCAATTCTTTGAAGGCCAGTTCCTGATAAATCTAGGTGGTTGTACCTGTAAGAAATCCATAACTGTCTGCATAGATTTCGCTTTATCCTCCATTTTCTTCAACATCTCTTCTGCCTTAACACCAAACAAAGTATCATGCTGTAAAGCAGCATCCAATAATTTTGCTTTAACATGATCAGGCAAATTTTGTTCCTTTAACCAAGCATGCCTTCTAATGACAGTACCCGTAACAGCGGCCCTGCAAGAGGCCTTCAGTGAATCAAAACCACATTGCAAAGTATGCTTTCCCACTTGTTCAGCTGCATGCAATAAATCCTGCATTTCCTTATTATCTGGACAGTCAGAATTTGTCAACATTTTCTGTTTTAGCAGTGACATTAAATATTGCTGATATTTAAGCATATGAAACTGACAATTTAAAGCCCTTACAGCCAAGGTAGCAGAAGTGTAAACTTTTTTCCCCCATCTGTCCAGTGCCCTAGAATCCCTATCAGAGGGGACAGGGTTTTTCGCAGTGGAAGCCTTGACCCCTTTGGGACCCTGAGATATAGTTTCTGGGTCAGCAGCAGGGTTTTTATATAGAAATTTGTGGGAATCTGGAACCCTGTAGTATCTGTCTGGCTTAACCGGTGCAGGGGCTAAAGAGTCAGGAGACAGGCTGGACTCTGAAAATACATCATCTACTGTGTCTAGAACAGTTGGAATAGCAAGAGGTCTATGCTGAGGTAGTAAAAGAAAATCTCTGGGCCTTTTCTCAGATTCCGAGTAATCTTGGCTCTCCCAGTGAAAGTGCTCCCTCATGGTATGAAGGGTTTCCCCAAAAGAATAATCCTCAGGAGGAGAGGCTGAAGGAATAGACTCTTCAGCATCAGAATCCTCATAGGGAGGAAGGGGAGTATCACTGTTCAGAAGAGGAGTCAGAGTAAATGGAAACCTGATCTGAAGATTCATATTCTGTCTCTTGCCTAGGCCTCTTATCAGGAGGGGGATGGGAACCCCTGATCAAAGTAATTAGGTCTTCGGCCATTTTAAGCATCTGTTTTTTAGGCATGGAAGTCTGTGCAGGAGAATGCTGTACTTGTTTCTTTGTCTTTAGAGCTGCTTTAGTCTTTGCCTTTGAAGCTGAGATTGGCTTTACATATAACTGTGTAGGTCTGAAAACACCCTCAGAAGCCGATGCCTGCTCAGCGGCTCCAGACCCATCTGAGCGAATAGTTTCCGAGTGCCCAATACCTTGAGTATCCAGAGGCCTAGTCGGCTCCACGTGGGAGTCGGAAGTGGCCTGTGGCTCTGAGGTAGCGGGTGTCAGGGGCTGCAAAAGCACCTCACTGAGAACCGGCGACTGGCCTAGCGGAGGCCTTGTCATCGGTTTTGGACCTTGGATGCCTGTCCTTTTCCTTGCGCTTTTTATAAATTCCGGTCGTCGGCTGTTCTGACGGCATTATATAATTAGATCTTTGGCCAAAGTAATGAAAGGCAAAATTGTACCGACGCTTAATAGTGCGTTGGTTAAATCTAGCACAAAACCGACAGCAAGCAACGTCGTGGTCAGGGCCTAGGCAAGGAATACAGTAAGAATGAAAATCCTTATGCGGTATTTGCTTCCCACAAGAAATACAATTGTTAACTTTTTCTGACATCGGTCTGGAGCAAGAAAAAAGTTTCCCCAATGGGGTACTTAGCTTTAATGAAGACTTCGGATCTGAAATTCGGTTTTGAAAATCTCAGGAGTCGGCCGACCGACACTTGCAAACTGCTTTTGCTTCGGGCACCGCATGGCAAGAAAGACTGAAGAAAATGGCATCGGCTGCATCTTTTATACCTCTGGCGCACTGACGTCAGGGAAGAGGCGACAGCAACCGATGCCGGACCAGGACTTTGGAATTCAGGCTGACTGCGGGTAGCCTGCCAGCAGGATAACCCAAGTGTAATGACTGCAACAGTGAAACACGATGAACATCTGTGTATTGCCTTTGAGGTTGTGGACATAGCTAAAGAATGCCTTGTGTTTGTCCTTGTCCTGAGAGGCCAAATTTACCTCAAATTTGGCTTTGGTAAACTTTATTTGTCCTCTGAGTTGTTTTAGTTTGATGACAGTGCTTTAATCATGCCAGGTGCTGCATCTCCTAATTTTTGTCACAATTTTCTTCCTTCTGTTGTATAGCCTATTGATTTTGTGATTCCACCAGGGTGGCTTGTTTTTGACTCATACTGATAGCTTGTTGTCCAATGACCTGAGTGTGTACGTAATGTGGCAGATCCTAGCCCCTGATAAGCAACTGACAGTGACTTTCGCCTTACTCAGTATGGTAAGAGAAACATCAGTGTGTCTCACAGGGTCTACTTTGACCCATCAAAATCACACTTCAGTGAAACTCAGTTTCGCTAGTCCATTTCAATGAAAGTGCATTTTTCTGGAAATGCACTTTCATGATACTACAGTTGACCGAGATTGTTGCTGGAGTTCGAGGTACAGTGGGGGCTAAGGGAATTTCCCTTTTTCCCCACTGTAGTGTGATCTCAGAGTTAGTAATATATATATATATATATATATATATATATATATATATATGAGATGTGGGGGGCAATGACTAGAATGTTGGATTGCATTGTGGCCTGCCTTATGGGCTTAGAAGTAGAGGCTCCATGAGATGTTGCTCTATATGTTCATGTGCGTGTTGTTTTGAAAGACTGCATTTAGGGCTGCTGAGGGTATTTGTTATGTGTTGTTCATCTAGGAGGTCTTTGGGTTTAGGAAGGTTACATTTAAGTGCCTCAGCATATGTGGGTCTATTTGTCTGCTTTGAATTATGTGTGATGGGTGCAGTGTGTGTGTACTACTGACAACCTTATAGATATTAGGAATACTTCAATGTGAGAGCTTTGCCTCCAGTGACATTGAGTAAATACACGTCTCACATACCATATCAGTTTGAGAATTATCTGGTTGCCATTAAATATGAGGCAATTTCTACATTGCCTCAAGATGCCCATATCCACCAAGCTGATAACAGAGATAGTGGGAAAGTTCATATCCATGGCAACAGACCCTTTTTTACTGATCAGACAGTTGAAATGAGAATATAAAGCAATGTCAGGAGTCTCCGGTTTGCAGCTCTGGGGACAATGTTCATCACTGCAAACTACTTGTCCTGTGTGCAACTAAGTATTAATGAAATTTCAATCATACTTTTACAAGAAGAGAGAGGAGCATAGGGTGACATACAAGACTGGAAGAAGATGCACACAGGTGGATTATATGCTATGCAGGAGGGCCAGTCTGAATGAGATTGGAGACTACAAAGTGGTGACAGGGTAAAGCGTAGTTAGGCAGCATAGGATGGCGGTCTGTAGAATGACATTGGCGATCAAGAAGAAGAGGAGGAAAGTGAGGACAGTGCCAGGGATCAAATGGTGGAAGTTGAAAAAGGATAACTGTAATATGGAGTGCATGGAAGAGTTAAGACAGGCACTGGGTGGTAGTGAAGAGTTATCAGATAACTGGGTAGCCACAGCAGAGGTGGTAAGGGAGACGGCTAGAAAGTTGCTTGGTGTGACATCTGGACAGAGGAAGGAGGACAAGGAGACCTGCTGGTGGAATGAGGAAGTACAGGAGAGTATACAGAGGAACAGGTTGGTAAAGAAGTGGGATTGTCAGAGAGATGAAGAAAGTAGACAGCAGTACAAGGAGATGATGCGTATGGTGAAGAGAGGTGGCGAAGGCTAAGGATAAGGCATATGGTGAGTTCTATGAAAGGTTGGACACTTAGGAGAGAGAAACAGGACCTGTACCAATTGGCAAAACAGCGGGACCGAGCTAGGAAAGATGTGCAGCAGGTAAAGGTGATAAAGGATAATGAGGGAAATATACTCACAAGTGAGGACAGTGTGTTGAGCAGATGGAAAGTGTACTTTGAGGGGCTGATGAATGAGAAAGAGAGAAGGCTGGATGATGTGGGGATGGTGAATCAGGAAGTGCAATGGATTAGCAAGGAGGAAGTAAGGACAGATATGAAGAGGATGAAGAATGGAAAGGCTGTTGGTCCAGATGATATATCTGTGGAAGCATGGAGGTGTTTAGCAGAGATGGCAGTAGGGTTTTTAACCAAAGTGTTTAACGGAATATTGGAAAGTGAGAGGATTCCTGAAAAGTAGAGAAGTGTATTGGTACTGATTTTTAAGAATAAGGGTGATGTGCAGAGCTGTAGTAACTACAGAGGGATAAAACTGATCAGCCACAGAATTAAGTTATGGGAAACAGTAGTGGAAGCTAGGTTAAGAAGGGAGGTGATGATTACTGACCAGCAGTATGGTTATGTGCCAGGAAAGAGCACTACAGATGCTATGTTTACTCTGAGGGTGTTTATGGAGAAGTATAGAGAAGGTCAGAGGGAGTTGCATTGTGTCTTTGTGGACTTAGAGAAAGCATATGACAGGGTGCCTAGAGAGGACTTGTGGTATTGTATGAGGAAGTTGGGAGTGGCAGAGAAGTATGTAAGAGGGGTACAAGATATGTAAGAGGGCAGTGTGACTGTAGTAAAGTCTGCAGTAGGAGCGACGGATGTGTTCAAGGTGGAGGTGGGGATTACACCAAGGATCAGCTCTCAGCCATTTCTTATTTGTAATGGTGATGAACAGGCTGACAGATGAGATCAGACAGTAGTCCCCTTGGACTATGATGTTTGCAGATGACATTGTGATCTTTAGTGAGAGTAGGGAGCAGGTGGAGGAAACTCTGGAGAGGTGGAGATATGCTCTAGAGAGAAGAGGAATGAAGGTCAGCAGGACTAAGACAGAATATATTTGTGTGAATGAGAGGGAGGATAGAGGAGTGGTGAGGTGGCAAAGGTGGATGAGTTTAAATACTTGGGATCAATAGTTCTTAGTAATGGTGAGTGTGGAAGAGAGGTGAAGAAGAGAGTACAGACAAGGTGGTGTGGGTGGAGAAGAGTGTCAGGAGTGATGTGTGGCAGACGGGTACCAGTAAGAGAGAAAGGGAAGGTCTACAAGATGGTAGTGAGACCAGCTATGTTATATGGATTGAAGACGGTGGCACTGAAAAAAAGACAGGAGTCAGAGTTAAAGATGTTAAGATTTAAATTGGGTGTGACGAGGATGGACATGATTAGAAATTAGTATATTAGAGGGTCAGCTCAGGTTGGACAGTTTGGAGACAAAACCAGAGAAGTGAGATTGTGTTGGTTTGGACATGTGCTGAGCAGGGATGCTGGCTATATTGGGAGAAGGATGCTAAGGATGGTGCTGCCAGATAAGAGGAAAAGAAGGCCTAAGATAAGGTTTATGGATGTGGTGAGAGAGGACATGTAGGTGGTTGGTTTGACACAGCAAGATGCAAAGGACGGGAAGAAATGGAAACAGATGATCTGCTGTGGCGACACCTAATGGGAGCAGCTGAAAGAAAAAGAAGAAGAATGTATACAATTGCCTCAATGTTGAAGTCCTAGTTGAAACATACACTTTTGAGTGCTATGCTGCTGGACTTTTACCTGGTCCTTTGTTTGGTTAGGCTTCTAAATAATATAGTTCACTTGAACTGTGGTCCAGGGACCATATTGATGTACTGTTGTATTTCTTCTCTTTGCCTGATTACTTGATGTGCTGTGTTGTAAGGATGAGAAAGTGTAGCTGCACTTAGTTTTGCACGTGTTCTACAGTGATCCTGGATTGTGGGTGAAAAAGGGTCTGGAGACTAGACCACTTACCTTGTAAAAATACACGCAGTTAAAAAAGAAGAATATAGTTGAAATAAATATAATTGTGTAATTACACTTCCTCTTTTATGGGTTTTACTCTGTCATTAAAAACTATTTTAAAGATCTTCTTATTTTCCTTTTGGCTTTTCCCATTAGGGGTCACCACAGTGGAACAACGATCTGCAGAATGATTGGCAGTAGAGTTTTAAGCGGTCGAGTTGCCAGCCTTACAACCAACCTTCCACAGAAAGCGCATACATGCACACACTCATACCTAGGGCCAATTTAGAGTGTCCAATCCACCTTCAGTACATCTTCGGGATGTGGGAGGAAACCGGAGCAAGCAGAGGAAACCAACAGGACCGCAGGGAGGACATGCAGACTCCACAAAGAAGGCACTGCAGCTGAGAATTGAACCAGAGAACCTCTTGCTGTGAGGCAGCAACACTAATTGCTGCACCACCACGGCCACCCATTAAAAACTCTTTTAAAGATAACCTGCAGAAATAAGAAATGAATGAAATGGTTGACAAATAACTCATTCAAACAAATCATGACCTTAAACTCCAATCCCTAATTTAAGAGCTTAAAAATCTGTCAAGGTCCATTACTGACCCTTCAGGTTTTAACCCGAAAAGCTGCCCCCAGTTTAAATACCTAGGTATACTGCTGGACCAATAAATTGTCTTTGATATCTGCATAGAATGAACATGGACAAAAATAACTCTCTCTCTGTTGTTCTGACTACAGAAACATCTTTCTATTCATCTCCCCTGAAGGACAGATATAGTATGGAAAGGCATTCCTTTGATATAATTAGACTGTTGCCTCCCAATCACTGCCTATGCTCACAAAATAAATATAAACAAAAAAATATTTAAACCACCATGAAAAGGCTCTACAGCTTTATTGCCATAGCGCTTGTAACGAAACCAAGTGCTCCATTTTGCAAAAGTTAACTGGGTACCTACTTATTAAAGAATGATGTGACCCTTTATATTGTTCCTTCCTAATTAAATTACTAAAAAACATATCCTATCCTCATCTGGCTATCAGGTATCTTCCTTATAGCAGCTCTGTTCTTAAGCCATTGAAGCCCCAGCTCTTGGTATTCACAAAATAAACTTCACTGTAGAGAGCACTGTTAAACTTGAAACTGGAGACATGCTGCCATCATAACTCAGATACCTTACAGACTGAACAATTCCAAGATCAGCTACTCTAATTCCAGATTGAATAACATCTAACAAATTTACCCCAGTAATCTTTTAAGGCCAAATTTCACAAATTCTCCTATTTTGCCTAACTAATTTAAAATAAATAATATAGCAACATTTTCATAATGATTAGATCTTTACACTGGGCATTAGGGACTACCTTAGTCATGTGAAACTCTTCAGTCACTATTGTTTTGCTATGTATTGTTCTTCTTTGGTCTAGGCATATCTGACAGTCCTTTTAACTTGTTTTGTAATTTGCAGTAAGTGTTATAACCTCTATCCTGTTGTAAATAAATATGTGTGAACATTTAACCCAGGTAACTGTGCAAACATGTCTATAATGTATGTAAACATATCCAAATTTCTGGCCAAGGGGCTATATATGAAAAAGGCCCATTTTGGATCAATGCATCTTCCCTGATACAAACTGAAAACATAGCTTTCACTACATTTTTAAACTGTTTTCCAGCAAATACTGTGTTAGGCCCTCCTTTACATGGAATATAAGCTTTGTTCTTGGGGGCAGTGCTGAAGGGTTTTTGGATTTCTGCCATGAATATATTTGCATCCCCCATGTGCATGTCTCAGTATTCAGGAGTCCACAGTTCACTCAGATTTAAATTTCATCATACTATGAGACAGGTAGGTTCTCAAAACCATTTACCATCGTGAACACTTTTGGTCAAAAAGTTTCTTTTTACATACTCCTGAAGCACTTATTTGCTATTTTACTGGACCTCAGAATACTTCAGTAATTGTGCCTGGTTCTATTGTTAATGCTTGCCTCATCGGAGTTTGACTGATTGAACCATAAAGTGCTCGTTTCCTTTCTCTGTCTTTGCCTGTCCTTTGTCTATATTACCATTCTTACATCATCCAGTGCAGTGGCATTTTTCTGATAATTTGCTCAACTGCTTTGTTATGCAACATCTAGCAATATTCACATAAAGCACATAGAACCAGTCTCTGCTTCTTAAATTGTAGAGAAATAAACCTAGGTGGAAGAGACAGAAACTAATTCCACAGCTTTATTTGCAGTAACAGCCTTCCTTTTAACTCAGTAGGTCAGTTTCTCCACTGTTCTTGTTAAATCGCCTTTTTTTTTTTTTTGCATACAGTCTTGGGTTGTGATTAAAGTGTTCTTTAGATCATACATTTAGCTCAATCTCATACAATGAATTACAGAAACAAAAGAGATGCAAGTGACAGACACAGAGGGCAGCTATTTATGTACTGATTCCATCCAGTTGTAAGTAATGTTGCCTTTTGTGATTTACTTGCAGTCATCTGTGAAGTGAGTAGTACCTGTAAGCAGGAATATCTAGAGGCAGCATAACTGCAGGTTTATCTAAACAGCAGCGTTTGGTTCTGATAACTGACACAACTCCAAATATGGGTTCGTTGAACCACTGAAAAGAAAGACAGGTTATTAAGTGATGCAGTAGCAATGCAGGACTCCATCATTACATTGACCGTTAACATTCAAGTTCCGGTAAAGCTGTTTACCTTATAGGCTGGTACAATGTGATCCATTGCATACTCCTCTTTTCATGTGAGATAAAAAACGTTTTTCCAAAACAAATAGGTTAATTGCTTTAAGCCCTCTTGGTAGTCCTCATTTAGACTAGGCTCAGCCTCTCACTAAGAATAATACTTAATCACAAGCAGACCCACACAATCAATGGCCATATCTTAGAATCAAATGGATGACTGAAAGCATAATTATGCTTTATAAAGGACATGTTTACAAACACCATTCTTCTAATGTAATATCAGGATTACTGACTAGAGATGAAACATGCATACACTGTACAACATGATTTGTATTAAACTGTCTGAGAAACCACTGGTTTGAGATATTACAGTAATAAATTTATTACTACATACATTAAATAAGTACTACACAGATAAATGTCACATCTCATGAAACTTCCTTCTGTTTCAGCATCAGTACTGGCCATATTACACTAAGTTGCTCATAACATAAAACATATTCAGCATATCAAGTATTTAGGTATTTCATTTGTTAACATTTCTTTGTAAACCAGCAAAAAAGGCAGCTTTTTTGTATTTTTGAACAAATGTGCATAACCTTTAAATAAGAAAGGCTACCGGAGCAATGTGAGCACTAAAGATGTTCAGTATAAAAATCTGTTTAGAATGAATGACACTATCAAATGCATGATTTCTGAGGATAAAACTTTGTATTTGCCCCAATGACACATGTTTGACAACTGGCTCAGCTACTTGAGGGGAAGGCAAAGGGGAAGTGGGAACAGAGAGCTAACACTGACCTGCTCACCTTATGGAGAGGATTAAGACTTGCTTGCATCAGATGTATATAGTACCACAGCTGGAAAACTGCATGTATGTTGTCCATTTTCATTGTTCTTCAACTTCCCACCCACCAACCTGTAACCCTTTTCACAACTGATGTCTGGAAGAGCAAGAGTTTGTAAGGACACCACTGTTTAATGTTGAGCTCGAGATATGGCTTCTTCTGTCAGGAATATTACATTAGCACTTCCTACTTTATGTCAACCAACAAACAAGATCTGAAGTATGTTAGGGGTTGTTGAATTATGGGTAAGGGAGGAGCTTGAGAGTTTTTTTGCTGGCCACAAGCTAAAATAACATTCGAGTCAAATCCGAAATCCAACTCTTGAGGAAGAATGAAAATGGACAACACAGACGGAACGTTATGGTGAGTACATAACTTCTTTTTATATCGAAAATAAAAGAAATAGACACTCAGTACATTGAAAAAGGAAACAGATTGCCTTTTCCTATGCACTACTGAAGCCTGACCACATTCAAGTCATATCTGAGGGATCAGTGGCCCCTGCTCCACCTTAGTAATATCTCCTAATCCTAATGTGTATCTTAACTCAAAAAAAAAAAAAAAAAAAGCTCTTCCCATAACACTGCCATTACACAAAACAGCTTGGACACTCACCTGTGAGTGTATGCGTATACACACACACACACACACACACACACACACACATATATATATATATATATATATATATATATATATATATATATACACACACACATACAAAATCTAACCCCTAACCTAACCCTAAATGTTCACAATTGCCAATCACCCATATACTTACTCTACCCCCTTACCTAATAGTTACGCTCACACATTCACCTAGTGTACATCGCTCTTACCTATTTTGATGCAACAGATATCTGACAAAACATCTGTTCAACAAACTATATGCTTGACCAAGCAACCCTGCACTTCCAGTTACTGAACAAAGCAATGGTCGACCAAATACAAGGCACTCGTATGTATATATGTAGAGAGGGGGATGTGGAGGTCACAGCCCCCCAAACTAAGATTTTAGTCTAGTGGATTTGAATAGTTAGATTAGTTTGTTTTCTGTAAATTTGCAACTGATGAAATTGTCCTCAATGAAAGTTTTATCAATCACTTGCCATATAACCCTAATATGTAAATAGTCAGAATACATGGTTGAAAAAATATATCATGTACTTTAATAAACACACACACACACTCTTACATTGCTACCTTAGCGGAACAAAACATGTTAAATGTTCAGAATGTGATGCTTAACAGGTAGTAATGAAATTGAAGACCATAAAGAAATGACAGTATTTGTCAGTTTCACTCCATCTCCATTTAGAGTCAAAGTGACAAAGTCATCTTGGGCTACTTTCCAGTCCTAATGAAAACTTATTGCTGGCCCTCCCACACCCCCATTTGTAGCCCTCTACCACAGCAGGTAGAAAAGAGGCATAAAAGCAATTTG
Organism: Protopterus annectens; assembly: GCF_019279795.1. NCBI lineage: Eukaryota > Metazoa > Chordata > Ceratodontiformes > Protopteridae > Protopterus > Protopterus annectens. The sequence continues at coordinate 266,632,854 of NC_056729.1, forward strand.
CAATCATTAATTTTCACTGTTTTCTCTAAAGAGAAACGCACATCTGGTAAGTCGTCTTACTGGCCACAATTTTGAATATTGAATCTCATATAGTCAAGCTTAGTAAGAATACTAATATCCTAGTTTCACAGGATTTAATAACAAAGCACTAAAACCTGACATTTTTTTTTCTGCTTCCTTTAAACAATACTGGTTTAACTTTTTTTTCAAGGAGTCAAATTTATCTACCTCCACTCCCTCAATCCCTTGTCTTCACAGGACCTGCCCGAAGGCTCCACTATCTTCAATCAATTGGCCCATTCATAACCTGGGGAGCATAACCAGCCCATTTGTTCCCTTTCTGGCATGAGTTGGGTGTTAGGGAGTGGGCCATCTTCAGGCAGTGTGAAGTGGCCTAGCCTCTGTCATGCAGCAATCCCTGCTGTGGCTCCCGTGAGTGCCATATTATGTTGCCAGTTTCACGACCATGTTCACCACAGGTAGTGTGTGTGCGCAGGGTAGGCTTGTACTTGTGGCTGCATCATCCACTGCTATTGCTAGGCATCATCCAAGCAGTAAGCCATAGTGGTTTCCCTTCCCCAAGGACAAAGGAACCAATGATCCTCTAAGCCAGAACCCCCCCCCCATGCTTGTTAATCAAACATTGGGGCTGGGTTGAGAGGACTGTTAATGTCATGACTGTGCAACCAAGGGGCTTGTGTGGTATAACTGAGGAACCAGGATAAAAACGCAAAAAAGAATCTAATATATTAAGATATATATATATATATATATATATATATATATATATATATATATAGTATTGTATTGTATTGTGGAAACAGTCTGGTATAAAAGAAACTTTGGGCACAGACATTTGAAAGCCCATTATGGAAAAGATAAATAAATAAAAACTGCAAAAAAAGTATGGAGGTGCTTTTATGAAATGCTGCAATATATTAACACACTCTTCTAGTAAAAATATGATTTACAAAATTGCGACAAAATACTCTTTTAGTACACAATGTCAATCTTAATTGCTAAGTCACCTGAGTTTTCTGCTTCAGTGTAAACTTAAATTTCCACACTTCCTCTACAACAAACTTTCTACAGTACTCTTTTTTTTTTGCAGTTATGCATTTCATATCCACAGAGCTTTTACAAGCAAATATCAGAAGAACCTTGTTGCCAGTGTCAGCTTCTTAACGATTTGGCAGCTCCCACGTAAAGTGCTTTCCTTCTGGTGAACTGGCAAGAATATATTCTACAGTTGTTTTACAGTTTTTCTGGTTCGCATCATTTATACATTACATGTGTTTTTTTAAGTGTTGTTCGAGTGTTGTGTTCACTGCAGACCAGGTAATTGCGATGTATTTGTACAAGACTTTCCGTTATCTCGTTCATCTGTACACAGAATTTCTCGTCTGATTTATTCTTGGAGTCGATCATAAACTGATAGTTAAAATCTGCTCTGCAGTACCTGTATTTTCTCTTGCTCCTGTTCATTTGTATCTCCTCTATCTTCTTCACCAACTGAAGTAAGAAAAAAGTCAAAAATCACTGGTAGAACAAAGCTATGTGCATGACACAAACAATACATTTTCAAAGTCATTTTAAACTAATGCTGCATTACACAAAATTCTCTTTAAGCCCTCCAACACCTCCCCATGTCAGTCCACACCAATTGAAAAATATATCACTGTTCTAGTAATCTCATATCACAGTCTCCAAATCTTTACATATGTAAATCAAACAATGGACACAGAGACAGTCTATAAAGTGTTTATGTCTCTCAACAGTGGAACCTTAAAACATGATTCTTACTTTTCTATATTCATCAGAAACCTAAAAAATATGTTGACTCCTCCTGCTGGATATGCGTTTGTACCATACATCTCAATCCATTTTCTCTATCATCACTCCCACTCCCTCTCCAACCCTTCCACCTATTACATCCAACTTGGCTATTTAATCATCCACACATCTCCTCTGCCTCTCACAATTACTTACCAATGGAATCCCCATTACTCCTATGCATACTGCACCTCCTCTCTCACTTTCCTCTCATTCTTTCTTCTCCCTCCACCTTACTTACTCATATCTCCAATCATTTGTGACTTCAACAGTCCTACTGCTATATATAATACTCAGTTTCCTCTTTCTTCATCATTTACCCCTCCTCTACTTTTTTATACTTGCATTACTCTCTCTCTCTTTATATATATATATATATATATATATATATATATATATATATATATATATATATCTGGATCTACTTTCAAATATCGAATCACCAGAATTCCGAATCTTAAAATATCGAGATTAGATTGTCAAACATGCAGTTACCTGAAATTCCAAAACACTGACACCCAAAATGTCAAAAAACACAAAACAAATCAATAATAATAATAATCACAATAATAATAATAAATAAATAGTAAATAAGTAACATAAACAAACTAAAAAAATAACGGTATCAGGGAAAAGAGACTTCGCTGACAATGTCTGCAAGGACAGAGGTGCTTTACAATTAAGGGAGTCAGACACAAGTTATATGCATTTGAAATGTTGCTTGGGATCACTACTGATTTACCTCAAATTATTTTATCTGTAAATGGGATTACTGATCATTTCCCAGCTGCTTTGTATCAGGTTTTGGGAGAGTCAAGTTTGACACTTTGTCAAGCAATTTAGCTTGTGAACAGGCCTGGGATAATTCTCTTGCCACATTGTGGTCAGTCAGGATTGCTGAGAATCTCAACACTGCTTGTAAATCATTGCTGTAGCAAACAGTTAACCTGAACTTAGTACGCTTTCCCCAACAGGACTGCCGGAAAATCATGGAGCAGCCTGACTTTGATTCCCTCCACATATACAAGCTGGCCTGGCAGTATTCCTTGTGCTGAAAATTCAGTTCTTTAAAATGATTTATCTTGGCCAGTTTATTGTTATTTTATTTTCAGTTTGTTAACTGGGTAAGTTGGCTGATTCACAGACCACTTTCAGCCAAGCCCCTTGCTAGTAGCAAAAGAAGATAGGAAAAGAATTTTAGAGTCAATGTAATAGCAAACTTAACACAGATAGCCATTAAAATATTCAGTGTTCATGTAACTGGTGATAACTTTTTTAACAGACATACATACGCATAACATTCATCACAGGTATATACAAAAAATACATATATTTTTACAGCATTAAACAGTAGATTCAAACTTACATTAACATGCGAAAGGCTGATTTATATACACAGAGAAATATGTAAAAGAGGATTTGGCTAAGTAATAGTGTGTAGCAATGGGCTGCAGTATGCAGCTAGGGTTTTTATTATATTTGTGTTAACCATTGTCACAGGTCAATGCTGTACACCAACAAGCACATTCTCTCACCTAAGAGACTGTTCTAGTTAATTTCAGAGCCTTTGACAGAGAAGCCCTGGCATAAAGAATCCCAGCTTCATCCTCCCTGCTCCAGGAAGTCTTACCAAGCAGACATGAGTCTACCTTCACCCATTCTTAGTCATCTAGCTTTGTCAGCAAAAGTTTAATTGTGCGTTTCTGTATCCTTAAAGTTTCAACCGTCACCTCTGCTTACTCCAATTTTGTTGTTAAGGACAATTTAATAATGAACTCAGTCTTAACATAAAAAGTCTGATTTTATATGCATGTTTAACTACTCATTTTAATGAAATGTCAGCACCTTCAATTTGCATATTTTAGCATTTTTTGGGGGGATGCTTACATTTTGACTTCTACATAGCTGCTGCTACGTTAGTCTGATAGCTGTGAAATTATTCTCTAGCACCTGTTTTACTCCATTCAGGGTTGTGGTGAAGCTAGAGCTGTATTCTGGCACTTGGTAAGGACACAGATAGCATATACAGTCTATCACAGAAAGCAAATCAAGGTACACATATACAACTATACAGAATATGGAGACATGCCAAGTCACCTATGGGTATCTGTCTGGGGTTTTTGTTGGAATCACAGCATCCACTGAAAACCTATGTGGACATGTAGAAATCACAGAGAAAGCACCTCAACTGGGAACTGAACTGGAGATCTAAGTGGCGTGAGGCAACAATGTTGACTACTGCCCCACTGTGCAATGGGAATTGCACAGCCAGAACATTCGGGCAGTATGTTTGCTATCACTTGGCGGTGGTCTTTAAGGTATTACCATCACATCAGGATTTCAGATGCACCTCTGGGTATTCTTTTGATGCTGGGTCAAGCACGAGCTATTCCTATCCTTCTTCTTTTGGCTTCAGTAGATAACTGTTAAACCCCCCAGTGAACTAAATGGCAAAATAAACAAGCACACACACAGTTCACTGGTAGCAAAACATAAGGAGTGGGGCATGTAAAACCTTAAGAAAATTCACTCTTTGGCCAAAGAATGTATAGACTAAGCTGCCCTCACAATTATGGCTAGCTCTAACTCTACACATTTTCCCCAAGTCCTAGTAAACGCAGTTTGATGTGCACATATATGATTCAATATGTGTTTGTGGTCATGCATTTTATTAATATATGATCCAGGAGTGAAACACAGAACAGGAAGAAAATTTAAAAGAAAAATATGGAGATTATCATTACTCAGAGAATGAACCATACAGTGTGAAGACCAAAATGATGTGGATATATATCTGTGCAATCAGTCTAATAAAATTTCATTCTTTTATTGGATAAAACAGTGGTAAGGCCACACTTGGGATACTGTGCATAGTTCTGAAGGCCCTAAAATGGCATCAAAGTGGTGAACACTGCAAAGAACTGAATATCCCTTAAAGAATATTGTAACAAATTCTTGCATCTGTAAATATGTATATGTATTTGTTTTTTTAGCATATCCATGTATTTGTAAATATGTTTTGTTCATTTCTTATGTGATCCTATTCACCCCGACTGTGCCTGCAAATGGTCCATAGAGATCAGTGCACTACCCCAGTAAGTAAAAATAGATACATTGATAAATATGGACTAAGGCTGTCTAAGGACTACTAACTCCATCTAATTCATCTAATTTTCTGACATAATTATTACTAGCTGCACTGCTTACAGGATGGTAAGCAGTGTATGGGGGAAGATTATAAAAGGTTGCAATCTGAGGTTATGCACCCTTTGGAGAGACATGTTAGAAGGCAATTCACTGACTCACCATATTATAATGGTTAGGTACAGGAAAACTTAGAAAGTAAAGATGCATGGGAATTAGAAAGACTGCTTGGCATCTGTAGGGAAGAAGATTCATATCAGGCTTAAAGATGTGTATTTTTACAAAGAGGATGCTAGAGCCATGGAAGGGGAAAAGGGAAGGAATGTCAGCTTGTTAGTTTAACAAGGAGATTTAAGGGAGCCTTGGTGGAGAATAGCAGCTGTGTATGGGACAGCTTATATGGCCTTTTCCCTGAATGTATCAAGGCCTGTAATACTTTCATTTCTAAAATAATGCACATCATTAGTATATCTCTCACTCTCTCAAGTGGTATGTTTTCCATAGCTGAAAGTGCATGCATATTGTTCCCAGAAAAAACATAAGTGGGTTGGAAATAACTAGCTTATGGACATATATTAAGACCATTTTTGGGAAGAAATGTGTAATTATTATTATTATTATTATTATTATTATTACTACTACTACTACTACTACTATTAACAAATGCCCAGTTCTCAAGAAGGACCAAACTGGGCATCCTATAAATAAGGGCTTACAAATCTGAGACCTTGTGGGAGGAGATATTGAACACCAAAGATAATGTATCTGAAAAGATGAAATTCAGATCCTCCAAATCAAAATATTAGTTTGGGAATACTGTTTAATTTTCAGGTTTCATATAGGTAAAGAGTTCTTGGGCAAACAGGCAGAACCCTTTTTAAGAACTTCTTGACACACAAATGCCTAAGATGGGTCAGAATCACCTTTAAGCTAACTGAAGTGGTGTATGTACCTCTCTGTCTTGATGAATAGTATCTGTTACTTAGCAGAATTAAGTCTAGCTGCTTCAGTCAGTTCCAAGAATTCTGCTAGAACTTCAAGCAGGACCAAGGTATCTAATAAAGCAGCCATACCATGATGAAGAGCTGGATGTCATCCCAGAAGAGCAAGACGCTGGCTTTTATTGCAATAAATTCCTTATAGTCAGACAACAAAGAACTTAAAACAACATCCTTCTTGGCCATCATGGGGAGACAGTGATGAGTTTTGGTAGCAAATACTGGATAACTGGGGTCAGAAACTCATCTGCTTCACTCTCTATGAAAAGTGTTTCTCCCACCATCCCGTATATGATTCCAAAAAAGCAGAGAACAATTCTAACACTCTCTCAGGAGAGTTAAAGATGAAGCCTGAGCTAAACTAATGTCTTTCGGCTTTTTCCGGTTAGGGGTTGCCACAGCGGAACTCCAGTCCGCTAATGATAGGCAGTGGGTTTTTACGGTGCCAAGGTGCCAGCCTGATGCCCAACCTTCAAAGAAGGCACACCCTTTCACACACGCACCTACCTGCATGTCTTTAAATGTCACTCGACCATGGGGAGGACATGTAGACTCCACACAGAAGGCACTCCAGTTGAGAATCGAACAGGAGAGCCTCTTGCTAGACTCCTTAATTCTAGTGATTGCTTTGCTAACTTAGAGATTCATAAGCCTCAAGGCTAAATGTTTTAGACAGGATGGAGATGACTCAGAAGTTTTTAATTGCAATTTTTTTGCCTTTATCCATTTCATAATCTATATTTTAATAAGTTTGTTTTGAAGTGTAGAAAGTAAATCCTTGTCATTTGTCTCTTCCCCCAACATTGCCCTTCTCTGTACCAAGAACAACTGCTTTTGAAGTTCTTTCTGTTATAAATAGGTGTGTTTTAACGTGGTCACTGCAAATTATCTAACAGTTGGTTTTAAATACCATTTTAAATCAGTTGTAATTTAAGTGTATATTTTGTTTCTATCATCATACATTTTTTCTTATTATTTTTTCTTTTTCTGGTTCTCTTTTTTTCCACTTTATTCAAAATGATGTGTAATAACAATACAAACTAATTATACAATTATATATATTTTTATAGATAGTTTTTAGTTTTTTTTAGGGTTCTTGTACACAGACCTGAAGAAGTCTAGGATGAAAGTGATCTTTGTAAACAATAGGTTATGAAAATGGAATATGATTTTTATAATTGATCTTTTACATGCAAAGTGTATATGTATATATTTATAAATATTTTTTGATTGCCAAATGGACTAAGGTTGATATATTTCCAGCCATGTAGTATATTGTCTTGGATAAAATCACAGACTTAATAATCTACTTAATAATCTAGTTAAATAAGAGATACCACATCATTATAAATTTTATTTAAAGTATATAAGGGTTATATTATTATGATTATTATGACAGCTACTAAGTAGGGTAGCACCAACTCGAATGTCACACTGATGGGGGAAGGGATGTGAATTTAACATGTGTACCAATAACACTTTGTTTTACAGCACAATAAACCACTCTCTTGCCTTATAAAAAGTATATATATATTTAGAAAGCTTGTGAGAAAACTATTACTCTGTTTTTGTTTTACTTGGATCACTTGTCTGTGTACTTAATAAAGGATTTTCGACTGGAAACAGACTGCCTGCCTTGCATGGATTACTTTCGAATACTTAGTAATGCTGTACAATTATATATTTTTATTATTTTATTATTATTTTTTTTGACTTAGGACGAGTTTAAGTTCGCTACTTATACTACTTTTGTCTGATCTGATTAATATACAGTGATTAACTAGAGATATATGGACTGAAAATCTTCCACTCAGAGAAGTTTCTTACACTGTTTTATTGAACTAGTAGTCTTTCAGATGAACGAAGTGAACTAAGGTTACTGTAGGGGGTGATGAGGTTTTTAAGTACGGGTGTATTATCTGGTTGGTAGAGGATCTTGTGTGCAACTATTAGTTGATTAGCCTGAAGTAGGTTAGTTAGGTTATTAGTAAGATGTTCCCACCTCTTCACTATGAAAGCTGAACTTGTATTACTATTAGTAAAAAAAATTAAGGGATTTGAACAGCTGCTGAAATTGTTTGCCCTGACAGAATTATAAATTTTAATTTCCAGTAGTAGAGATGCAAAGGAGCAACATAAGAGGTGTATGATCTGATAAAATCAGCAGGCCATATTCAAATCATAAAATAAAGTGCATATACTCTATAAATACCGGTATTTTATTGATTCTAGAGAATATACTAAACGGGTATGATAGATGTGTGTATATTGTAAGGGAAAGCAATAATGATGCATTTACATCTGACATTCCCAATGTTCAAAAATGCCCTGACAAGGATTTGCCAAGGGCTGGTATCAGACACCACTGGGGATCAGAACTGACCTCTGTCAGGTACAAACTGTGTTCCAGTCTCCTCCCCATATTACTATTCCCTCCTGGAAGCAGGTACTTTCCCTCACCATCTATGTCACTTTAGCTGCTTGAGTATCTGGAGGAGGTGGAGTAACAGGAGAGTAAAATGCTTCCCCTACAAATAACCTATGATCTAGAAGGCAGATATATAGGCTTTAGAGAGCTGGGTAAAGGTTCAAAAGTGTGTGTGTGTGTGTGTGTGTGTGTGTGTGTGTGTGTGTGTGTGTGTGTGTGTGTGTACCTACTTAAACACCCCGCTGTCCACCCCAGGGATATAACAAAAGGCTCTCCATTGGGTACTTCTCCAGAAGTTATTTATGTTCAGAACATTTAAGGTCTCCTACAGTATCATTATTCTGGGTCGAAACATTCTTATATGTCAGAATAAATTTCCTTTTACTGGTTTTTTGTATTATAAAAAAATAAAAACATTTACTTACCAAGATAATATATTTAATGATGCTGTGTTAAATCAAATCTTGATTCTTTAAGTGGCTTGTCAGTTAAGTAGACTTCTCTTCCATCCTGCATTCTTCTTGAAAATGCCCACAGATTAACTACCTGACATGCAAGTAAATGCTTTGTAAGGTAAGGGCTTATTTGCAGCACTTTACAGCCTAACTATCTTAAAAATAACTTGAACAGAAAACTTAAACCACAAAAGCTTTTCATACAAAAAAAACTTTAATAAAACTAAACTATTTACATATATCACTACCTCTACATACCAGAGCTCAACTATCATTTCTCAACACCTTAGCCCTGGCTAAAGATGATCACAAACTCATATCCTGTCTATTCTTTGACCTTTCTAAAGCTTTTGACACTCTCACACACTCTGCTACTTAGTAAACTTGTAGACCCAAACTTCTCCCCTGATACAGTTGCATGGTTCTCTAGCTATCTCTCTAATAGGCTGCAGTCAGTACAATGGGACTCAACATAATCTACTCCTCTCTCAGTAAGAATTGGTGTTCCCCAAGGTTCCATTCTTGGACCTCTACTCTTTAATATCTTCACCAACTCACTGCACTCCTCTTGTCCTCATTCTAACATTGTCCAATACGCAGATGACTCTACAGTCATAACTATTGCTAATTCCCCCTTGGAACTCCTCACAAATACCCAGACATCTTTCAACTCAGTAGAGACATGGGTCACTAATAGTCAGCTAATCCTCAACCCTAAGAAAACAAAATTACTGCTCTTTCTACCTAAATCTGCAAACCACATTAAACTTTCCTTCTCCATAAGGTCCCTAAACAATACTCCTATAGAAGTAGAAACTAGCACAAAACTCCTTGGCATTACCATTGACGATCAACTAACATTTGATCTTCACATTAAAAATTGCATCAAAAAAACCCACCAAAAGCTAGGACTACTGTACAGGAATAACAAATTCCTAACTAAAGAAGCTAGGATTTCTCTTACCTATTCCTACCTTCTACCATGCTTAACCTACTGTTCCCAAATACTCACAAATCTGAACTCCTCCCTACTTACCAAATCAGAATCAACCTACCACACAGTAGCTAGATTTGCAGCTCAACAAACATAAATCTCACCACTGTCTCTCCCTAAAATAATTGAAATGGCCCGAACTACCTCACCTGTTCCTACAATCTCAACTCCAAATCATACACTCCATCCTATATCAGCCTGATTTTTGCCCAAGTCTATCTTCTCTTATCTCTCACTACTCCCCTACCAGACTTCTCCGAAGCTCAACCCAAGACCTACTAAAAATCCATAAACCCAAGTCCAACACAGGGTGCAACTTATATAGCTACACTCCCTCTATTGCATGGAACAAACTCCCACTAAAAATAAGATCCCTGACTCACCCCTTTAAGCTAGCAACCAAAGACCACTTTAAAAAACACTGGTCCTGCCATTGTACTGACCCCTCCCTGATTATTACCTGCTTTTTATAGGTCAAACTAACTTCCTAAAACTTATCAATAACTACTTAATTCTATGCTTACTATGCTACCTCCAAAGCTTCTCCTATACTCTGCTCCTTGAAATTATTATGTAACCTTTTAAGTTTCTGCTAGTCTGCATACAAAACCTTATATTTACTCAACTCTCTTTTTAAACCAACACATACAACTTATTCTACTTTTTTAACATTCTCCTTTTTGTTTATAGTACTGTTTTATCTGTCAACAATATACATGCATGTAGCTTACATATTTTAACTACCAAAATTCTCTATTGCTATTTTTATTGAAATGTATCTGTATAGCTATTTTTATTGCATTGTAAATCTTTGGAGCTTTTCTCTCCGGGCCTCCGCTGAAAAAGGGCAATAGCTCAGCCAGACACTCCTGGTCAACAAATGTAAAATAAAAAAAAAAAATAAAAAAAATATCAGGAGTATGCTCCCATGGAGAGGGTGTAAAACTGTTAATAAGATAGCAATGCTGTGCTGTACCATCTTGGGACTCGCAGGACAATTTCGAACATATGTACTACTCACTCAATCACTCACTGACAGCACATTGTAAGTTTCACCATGCCCCCACCCCTCCACCAACATGTAAGATCCATTAGTTCTTATTTATCAAATTATAGGTATATCAATAGCTCAGCGATTATAGACTTAACTGATTACAGGAGATGTAATTTATTACCAAACACCCTTAATAGAAGCTTTCCTAGTTTATTTTCTATCTAATATCTATGAAGAGTTTTAGTTGCTGATCAAGCAGTTAAATAACCACTTGATTTAGGAAGGTCTGGGGCATGACCATTAGGTTCAAAGTCTTGGTAAAGAACAACATACAGTATGCCCTAATCTTCACTACAGATATTACATATCCATATCTCAAAGAGACCACCACAAACCACATGTCTCCAGGCCACTTACTGACAGAAAACTCCAGTTTGATAGCTGAAGACTGCTCCAACTTGTCTTTTGCCTCATCTGGTGAATGAAAGGTGTGGAGACCACCTGGAAGCCAAACTTTTAAGTCAGCTGGGTACAGCAATCTAAATATCCATTTGTTAAGATGGCAGATCTTAACATCTAGCTGAAAAGCCACACTTTGCAACCGCATCTCAGATGGATAATCATTGTCCACATAAATCCTATTATTCCAAAGACTGACAATTTTTCCAGGAAACCAGAAGTACAACAAAAAATGTTTCTTAAGAGAAAAGTTGGCACAATACACCAGTATTGGACAGCTTCTAGTACCTCAAATTGGGATGCATAAAACCCCAATGTGCCTTCTCTATCTGAAGTTCTAGAACTGGTATCTCAGTGCATTGTGCCAACAAGCATTAAATAAATTCTTAACAGTCAGCACCTTCTGTGAGATCAGGTATGCCTAAAAATCTCAGATTCTTCCTCCTGCTATGGTCTTCCATATCTATCAGTTTAACCTCAGTGTATTCCAGTCTAGCTTTCGCATGCTCCAACTTCTGCTTGTGTGTGGCAGTGTTGGTTGACATAGTAGAAAGCTGGTCTGAGTATTCCATCAGAGCTTCCTCCATGTCTTTTACTTTATCTGTCTGGGCTGGAGAGATTATCAATGTTTGATTCATTTTCTGAATGACCAACTTCAGAAGATAACATTTTTTGCCCAGGGCTTCCATTTCTCCCACAGAGAGAGGGGGGGGTAGTCTGTTTGCCTTGTTGGGAGCTCCAGCCACATATGGAAAGGCCTTAACTGAAATACTAGTATTTTTGCCCTTTTGTGGTGCACTTTTGGGGCATTAGCACTTTTTCTGGCTCCCCCAAAGTTAGTTACGTTGAGCTGTGATATCGTGATTACAGAATGAGTAAACCAAACAAGACTTCCAAACCCAGGTGTAAAATAAGACTAAAAATAAACAACCAAATATGCACATAAAAACATTTTATACAAAGTTTTTATCATAAGTGCTTTGGTCTCCCAAATGAGACTTCATCATATTTAAATAAAACAATATCAAACACACTAAATATTTTAATCTATGCAAGATTCATCATATTGTCTTATACTGGCATACATGGCATCCTCAGATACATTAGTGATGAATTTACTGCACATCAGCAAGTCAAATGGCATCAAAAATACATGGTACAGGGATATAATCTCTCCTGCAACATCAACAGACTGGTTTGGAGGAACAGGTATATCGCACAGAGGATACTGATGCTATGAAACAGACTCCCCATCCACCTAAAACAAAGTTCATAGGTTCATAGGATGATATTAGGCTATTGGCCCGGAGGACCTTATAAGCCTAGCCAAGAATTTCACCCATGTTCCCATAAAGTCAACACCTGTTTTCCCTGTCCAGCAGGGGCACAGGTAGGATCCCAGGTGTATATTTTCTGTTTCCCATCGAGTCATCTAGGTTACTCTTAAAGAGGGCTAGTGAGGTACTCTGCTTGACATGAGAGACAAAGTCTATTCCACAGATAGGGGAGTCACTGGGACACAAATCTATCCTGCCAACAAGTTCCATTAATGTCACAGACAGGGACTATATTCCTAGTGACTAGGGATGTGTTGTTATTTGAAAGCAATTCCCTACCATATATCTGATCTAGTTCTCTAGTTTATGAAATGTTATGGCAATATCACCTGCAGAACAATTTTGATGTAACACAAGCAATTTATTCTTCCAGCACAGCAGGCACAGCTTTTGTAGATGAAGCACTGAAATGCAAAGTTGTTTGTCAGCAGCATCTGCATTAGTAACATTTTTCTTTAATGTGGAATTATTCAAATACCCTGTGCTACATAAGGCTAATGGCATGATGCTAGTGATAGTTATAGAATTTCATGTAGTTTATCCAAAAGCAACCAATATAGTACATACAGTTTATTTCTTCATAACAATAAGGGGTGTACCATAGTCAAAGTGGCTGTACCTGCTGTTGGGGGTGGGGGCTCTGTGGATGAAAGTACCTTATGCTCTTATCACCTGGTCATTTTAAACAGTCTTTAATCTGGCTTTCCAGGTCTAGCATGCATGTGTGTGAAGTTAGAATATTTTGGCTATTAAAACAAATTTCAAATGTGACTTTGATCATTATTAATTTGATTGCATATACAAGAAGGATGCAGTCAATTCAGTCCCAGTCCATATTCAAATGCAACTTAAATCTTTGGATGGGAAACAGAAAATTTACCTGAAGACTACCCCTTGTACTTCTAATGGACAGGTGCAACCCCTAAATGCTTTATCCCATGCATGGGTCCCTTTAAATTGTTTATGGTATGATCCCAGTTATTCTCATTAGGGTAATATATAATTATCAACCATGGGATGGGTAAGGCCAATCTATAACCAAATGGGATTGGTTATTTCAAGTACAAAAAGGGAAACAGGCTTAAAATGGCTCACAAGGGCAGCTAGTCTAGTAGTCTTGTATTTACCTATGAACCTGTGAACCTATATGATATAGTTACATGACTAATGCTTTACCTGTACTCTTTTTAGAGGATAGTGTTGGCATGATGGTTATGATATTTGCTTTCAGACACAAGGTGCAGGGTTTGATTCTCACATGGGTTAATTGGCTAGGCTTAAAATGGCCCACAAGGGCAGTTAGCCTAGTACTAATCTATGAACCTATGAAAATAAGTCTTAAAATTTTCATAATCATTTACACCTGGATAATGGCAACTGGTGGTGTAGTTAGTGAAAAACAGATATCAAGGGGAGTGAGCAGCATACCACATCACTGTCCAGACTGGAAGTCATCCTTTCTGTTTCTGCTGAAATGTCAGTATTGTATTGTCTATTTTTTTTTTTTTAGTGGCAGCAGTGCTAACTCTAATGCCAAGTACAGCTACTGAGGTAGTGTTTCTGGAATTGGGCCAGGTGAAGCTTTTTATAAAAATTATATGGATTGATTGAAGAGTGCAAGTGGGATAGCTCTCCCTGCAAAAATATTTTTGTATTTTTTTTAATGTGAATTGTGTTTGTGCTCCTTTGGAATCAGTCCTTTAAGACTGCAGGTCTATGACGTGATCACAACAGAGTCAACAGCCTGTCAGCAAGCTGTTTCTGCAGTGGGTATAGGCTGTCCAAGTACCTGCACCAGTGATGGGACTTTGCCTTTTTTCCCCCTTTTAACCATCAATGGCAAAGGTTAACATCTTCCTTTATGACAGGCTGCATTTTCAGTGTAATAGGAATGCACTTCACTAGAACAAGAGACTGAATGGAGCTTTTAGATGTTTCCTTTCGCATCTTTTTTTTGTAAGGTCTTCCTTTAGACTACTTGAGTAGTTCATTCACTTTAGAAGCACTTGGCCCAGACTTAGTCTTGCATCCCATAACTTCATCTGACATACTCCTCTGAGACTTGGCCTCATTCTTTTTTTGTTTAACTTTTGCCATTTCATGTATGAAAAAAAGGCTTTAAGTTTAATTACCTTAAAGCTCTGCTAAATCTTTCACAGTGCTCACAACTAGGGAACCATACAGTGCCCCAGGATTCAGAATACACACTTAATAAAGTCTTTAGGGGTTATCTGTCCAACATAAGCACAACTTTAGTACATAAGATGTTTCATTACAGCATTACAACTGATTTGGTTTCAACAATTAGAAGGAGAGTAAATGTTTTAATATGTGTTGGCATAAATCACAGGCAGACATAAGTGAAAAACTACTTGTGAAATGAAAATGCAGCTAAACAGCAATTGGTTTTAAAGCAGTAACAGTAACTGAATATGACAGATGGTAATACTACCATTAAATGAGGTGAAAACAAATGATGCCACAGGAGCAATAGTGTGACCCCAGCCTTAACCATATGAAAGGGGACATTCAACAACATGAAACGTTGGCCAGATGACTAATGCTGTTAAGTAGAAGGCCAAATGTACGTTGCTATAAGAATCCTAAAAAATATATTGGTCATTTAGCTCTTTCCAATAACATACTTACAGCCAACACTTTTAAAACGAAGGATACCTGCTGTTTTGTTGTCTGTGTTGCTGTCTGTGTTGGTTTTATGTAGCATCCTTGGCCCAGCCAATCCAATGATTAGGGCTCCTATTGGGGCTGTGATTAGGATTGCCAAAAAGGCTACAGTGAGAACATTCATCCCAAACTCCTCTGCTTCTTTATCACCTCGATTTCTTGCTGTATCAAGAGCTACTGATCCAATTGCGGCCTGTTTTAAAGTAAAGGACAGTTAATATAACCATAACCCAAGTTATGAAGGAAAAATAAAGTTATGTACTTGCCATCATAGTACATCTGTGTTGTCTTAATTTTCATCCATTCCAACCTTTGGGTTGTGGGATCTTATCAGATTCAACCTTGGTGCTTTCTTCTGAAGTTGTGGATTTGAGGCTGTGACTCCTCTCCTACCCACAGTTCCCTCTTCTCCACTAAATTACCTTAGATCAAGTTTGCTGATTTATACCTAACATTACCTCCCTCCCTCCCTCCTATAACTGAATAAACCTTTAAAGTGTCACAGATGAGGAACAAGTTAATAAAACAGTAAGGTGCAAAAGGAAATTCTTAACAGGCCGGGTCTTTGGTGAGGTCAGCCCAGTCACTAGAAACTTTAGTGATGATGTTGGAAGGGGGAAGGAGGGAGAGATGATTAACCAGGTGAAAATGAGACAACATGGATCTGTCATTATTGTAACTACATAACGTTTGTATCCAATGTTGTCTATTTTCACTTAATTCAACCTTTGGGATACATTCCCAAGCTGCAAAAAGCACCTGGGTGGCTTCAAGGAACGGCATTCATGAGAATAGTTGAATCAAAGATGAATGTGTTGTAGACTGCATGTCTAATTTGTAATGAGATACAAAGGTGTTCACCATGGGCCATATTGCTGCTGCACAAATGACATCAATGGGAATCTCTTCATGAATGTTGTAGAAGTATCTCTCACTCTATTTAAATGGGCTTTTGGTTTCATGTGTAGGGATAAACTCTGGTCATTATAAACAAAAGAAATGCAGTCCGACAGCAATTTAGAAATTGTGACATCTGCTATACTTCTGCCCAATTTCGCTTTGGAGGAGGATACAAATAGTTGATCTGACTTTCTTATATTCGTTGGTACTATGTATATAGCATTTCAGCTCTCTGTGAACATCTAATGTGTGAACAAGTATTCCCCTTTATTTGGGAACCTGGGGGAAAGACTGGTAAATCAACTGATTGACTGAAGTTTACTTTAGATATCAACTTTGGTTTGCAGGAAGAATTTGTTCTCAGTGCTGCCCTGTCTTCATGGAAAATGAAGTATGGTAGTTTGCAAGACAGCGCTTGTAATTCAGAAATCTGTCTAGTGAGATAACTGCGACTATTAAATGGCCTTTCATGAAAGATCCTTGACATCTACTGAGACTGCTGGTTCAAAGGAGTTTTGGGTTAAGGCTTGAAGCATAATAGTGATGTCCTATGGGGGAGCTGGATCCCTAATTGGAGATCTGAGCAAGAAAGTACCCCTGAAAAAGGCTTTGGAGATTTTAAGAGAGGTAATATAGAAGTCATTACACCCTAAGTGGAAATTTGAAATGGCAGCCATCTGAAATTTGATAGTAGAGAAGCTAGACCCTTTCTGAAAAAGTTCTGATAGGAAATCTAAGATTAGTCACCACTGCTTGGTTGAGGGACTACTGCTGAGGCAGTAGAATCGACCTACACAACTTGTCTGCTAGCCCATCGGACATCCCTGGTATGTGTGCTGCTATTAGAAAATGATGGGAATACATCATCCATTTCCACAACCTCATGGTCTCCCGACAAAGTGGATATGACCATGTTCCTCCTTGTTTGCTGACGTACCAGACCACTACCATGTTTTCAGTCAGAATGGAAACCATACCCTTGGAGATGAGGTCTTGAAAGGCCTGTAATGCTAGAAGGACTGCTCTTATCTCCAAGACACTGATGTGAAGTTTGGCCTCTTAGTGTGACCAAGCACTGACCAACCACCTTGAACTGTCTTTCCCTTAAAATCCCTACTCCCACCCTAGAAGGGAAGCATCTGTGCTTACTGTGGCCTGGGGAATGTATGTGGACAAAAAGGTCTCCTATTATTACTAGTGGACAGGTTACTATTTGATATGATCTCTACAAACTTGTGTAAGATGAATTCTGGCATCAATAGGGTGCAGACTTTGTGATCAACAGACTGCAAGAGTCCACTGTAACACTCTAATGTAGTATGTCACCAGGGGAAGTACTGTGATGGTAGAGGCCGTCAAAGTGAACAGAGACAATGAATCAACCTTGCTTGAGAAACAGGATGTTGAGTTACTTGAGAGGCCACTGTTCTTAAAGATAGCATCTGGAAGCTTGGCAATTTTCAGACCTGTGTTGATGTGACATCCTATAAACTCTATTTGTTGTGTGGGAGAAGGTTGTTTTTCTGATTTATTTACTGTGATCCTCAGTAAATCTGTAAGGCAGAGTAGTATTTCCTGTTGTACCAGGAGATCCCTGGAAGTAGCAGTAAGGAGCCAATAATTTAGGTACCAGAAGACCTGGATCCCTTGTAGTCAGAGAAGAGCTACTACCACTGCCATAACGTTCATGCACACCTGAGGGGGGCTCTGGTGAGGCAAAAGGGCAAGGCTCTGAATTGAAAATGACTGGCTCCAAGATGGAAATAATGGAATCTCCTGAATTGTCTCTGTATTTTTTATGTGAAAGTAGGTGTCCTGGAGATCTGTAGAGCATATCCAATCATCTTTCTTCCACAGAGGTAATATGGACTGCACCGTGCCCATCCAGAACTTTGTTTGTCTCACAAATCAATGGAGATATCTGAGGTCCAATATTGGCCTGAGGTCCCTTATCTTCTTTGGGACTAAAAAGAACCTGGAATAACCTCTGGGTCCTAACCAGTCTCGAGGGACCTGTTGGATGACTTTTTTTTTCTAACAACTTTGAAACCTCTGTTGTTGCAGATTCCAAATGATTGGGTGTAACATTGGGACCCTTTAACTTCTGCTTCTTTTTTTTTTTTTTTTTTTTGGAGGATACAAAAAGGGAATGGTATAGCCTCTGATGATTATCTTTAGCACCAGGAATTCAAAGTAATATTTTGCCAGGCTTGTGAGTGTAAGGATGAGCCCCCGTGACTGCTTCCAGAGTGTGGCAGTCAGGCAACCCTTCAGGAGTGCTGCTAGGGTTTCTTGGCAAAAGGACTACAAAAACCCTAGTTATGTGGTCTGCCTCTGCCGCTGGATGTGACATCCATTTGAGTTACCTCTGCCCTGCCTCTGGAGGGTCTGTCTCCAGGAGTGTCTTGGTGGTAACCCTGCGATTTTGTGAATCACATCTTCTTACTACCCCTTTAAATCCTAGAAAAGTTTCTCTGTGGAGTGGAGAAATGGATTCCCACAGCAGACAGGTTCTTACCATCCTGATCACTCCTCGTAAATGTTTCTTTTTATTTTGTCCAAAAAGGGTGGAGCCATCAAACTGAACAGTAATAAAAGACATCTTAAAGCTTTCCACAAAATCACAAAGATGCACCCAGGAATGCCGACACATACTGATGCTACTGCCTGCTGCTCTAGCTGTACCATTTGCTGCATTAGAAAGCAGATGCATAGCCATGTTAGATGTGGATTGTAGGATAGACAGTTGGGAATATACCGATGTCCTTCTATATCACTGTTTCAATATTCTAAACAGAAGAGATCTCCTGCCCAGGGCAGGCCAATGCTCGGCCAATATACAAAAGCCTAATGATCTTGTATGCGCAGCACATCACCCTTATGCTCCCCACACAGAATGTAGAGCATAAAAGGGATGTATGGATGCAACTCCCCAGAAATTCTTTGCTGCCAGTTCGAACACCATTATTGCTAGCTCATCTGAATGCCTCATTGCTGTACTAAATACCTAGCCACCAGGTAAGCGCCATGTTAGGGTTGTTTTTTTTTCAGGAAGTTTTTATGTTTCTGTGCATCTTCCTTTCATTTTCAGTTCTCTGCTTTGCCCTTTGGCCTTTCTACAGCCTCAAGGATTTTGACAAAATGCCTAGCTCTTATAATTGCTTTCTGCAGGCTCCAAGGCATTCAGACCTTTCCTTATCTAGACAACCTGTTGCTTTGGCCACCTTCTCCCATTTGCCTGTCATAGGATCTGGAGTTCACCGTCTCTTTTCTTCAAAGTCCGGGGTTCGCTATCAACTTCCAAAAGTCCATCCTAATTCTCTCACAGGATCATGTTTATCTGGGATGCAGGATTCAGACTTTGCCAATGCTGGCCTCTTTTCCACCTCCAAAAGTTTTGTCATTGACAGCTGTCTTTCTTCTTTTTCTGAGTGACATGCCAGACAGGGAATTTCTTCAGGCCCTGGGATTCATGGACACTTCTATTTCAATGCTTCCTCTTACCAGACTGCAGATGTGGAAGCTTCAATGATACCTCAAGTCAATAACCACAAAGAAGGTCACAACTCAAGCAAATGGTTTTCTGAAAAATAAAAATGTTCAAAAAAAGCCACAGCAGCATTCAATGGACCAACCAAAAGGATGAAGAAGCCACAGCATGTATAAATAAGTAAAAAACAGATGAACTTTATTGTAGATTATCGTTTTCATGATGTTACACACCACTTCATCAGACCATAACTGCATATGCAACTACAGCAAGATATATACTACTCATAGTATAATCAACAGCCAATCAAAATCTAACAGTAATTAACTATTAATCAGCACATCATTAAACACAAACCATCAAAATCTAAACTAAAACAATGTCTAAAAAATGTATATAGCATTCACTTTGAACTAAAATATATGTATTGTACATACACTAAAACTATATACAAAACAGCCTAATAACTATTTAAAAAGCCTTCTATTTTTCAAAACTGGTTTCAGGGGAATCCTTTCATTCAGCCCCTTCCCCCTATCTGCTCTTAACCTAATAATCCATCTTGTCTCCGATGTTTCAGTATAATTAATGATGTCACCCACTCGTTCATTCTCCCATATCTTCTCTATCACAAGGAATCTAAATGTATGCATTGCTCCCTCAATACAAACATGTTTGCCAAAGGATTTGTTAGGGCTCATTTTCTAATATTTAACAGGTGTTCCCTGATTTTAAATCTTATTTTTCTGTTGGGCTTCCCCACATAGAAAGCCGAGCGGACATTACACACTACTAAATATACCACATTCGAGGTATTGCAGTCAGCTGTCATGTTGAACTTAAACTCTTTGGTCAAATCTGGATGTTTAAACAAACTGGTGGTATCTATATATTCACAGTGATTGCATCTGGTGCAAGAGAAAGTTCCTTTTCTAGTATCATCTTCTACTTGCACAATATCTCTAGGATAGCACAACAGTCTTTTCAATTATTTTTTTTAAACAGAAAGTTGTTTTTTTCCCTGCTATACTTCTAATATCTGAATTGTGTGTTAAAACTGGCCAATACTTTTTAATAACATTGGTGACTATCTCAACATCTTTCGAAAAATATGTTGGTACTTGGACCATAGTGTTAGCATGTCTGGCTTGTTTATTACTTTATGTGAAGAAAAATAAGGTTTTCCAACATCATTCCTCAAAGTCACTGTTTCTTTTAAGATCTTCTGGATGGTGGCATCAGTATAACCTCTTTCTTCATATCTATTACTAAGGTCTATTAATTCCTTTTTAAATTCATCACCATTGGCCGTTAACCTAGAGACCCTTAACACCTGTCCTTTGACTACATTTCTAAAGATGTGCTTTGGATGCATGCTCTTTTTATGAAGCAATGTGTTCCTACGGCAATCCTTTCTGTGTATTCTGGTAGGAAGACCCCCATGTGATCCTTAGAGACCATAATATCTACAAATTCAATCTTACTATGTGAGCTCTTAAGATCAGACTTAAGGAAGGTAGTGCTATTTCCAATCTCTTGGTAAAAGCACCCCAATTTGGTCTCATCTCCACACCATAGCAAGAAAAGATCATCCACAAATCATCTGCAGAATACTATCTGATGCCATTTACTTGAATCCAAAACATGGCTATTCTCCCATGCGGCCATCACCAGGTTTGCATACCTGTTGGCACTGGAAGTGCCCATGGCCACACCATCTATCTGTATATATAACTTATGATCAAAGAACATGACATTGTGGGTCAATACTAACTCCATTAGAAGACACAAAAGATCCACACATTTATTATCATATGTCCCATCCAAAATCAGATACTAAGTAACTCAACTCCAGTTTCATTTGGAATAGAGGTAAACAGAGAGTGTACATCCAAAGTTGCAAGTAGGACCAAGTTGTTGTTACTCTCAAAATGTTGCATAAAATCATGCAAATCTTTCAAAAACTGTTTTCAGTCTTTCAAGATGCTTCGATTTTTCTCAACTACTGGTTTTAAATGCTTTTCTATATAGATAGATAAAGGTTCCCTGGACCAATTACATCCAGACACTATGGGTGTTAGAGGAGGGAACAATGGATCTTTATGAACATTCGGAAGTCCATGTATATGGGGGACAAGGGGTTTTGAAACCTTAAAATAATTATATAAATCCATAGTGATCTCATTATTAAGAAGGCATTCATACAAAATGTCATCCAACTTTTTAACATACCTTTCATCTCATCAGAGTTTATGGCTCTGTATGTTGAGACATCATTTAACATATCATTCATGGTATCATAATAATATCCACTATTCATTATTACTATTGGCCCACCCTTATCAGCTGGTTTGATCACTATTGTCGCATCTAATTCTAGATGTTTTAAAGCCTCATATTAATTCTTACTTAGATTGTGAAATTTATTACATCTATTAGGCTTACTTAAAGCTTCAAATATCTCATTTTCCCATAGGCCAATAAAAACATCCATCACAGGGTGGTTAGGTGGAAGAAATGTACTATTTTTTTTAAAACATTTAGCATTATCACTATTAAAATTTCTGAACATCAATTTTCAATAAGACATTCCTGCTAAATAAACTCAAGTCAAGAATAGTATCAGTTACCACTGTTCTTTGTGCCGGAATGAAAGAAAGGCCCCTTTCAAGTAGGCTCAGTTCATCAGCTGTTAAAACCCTTGAAGAGATATTCCATACTTAACAGCATTTATCTCTTAATTTTTCCAAGTTCTTTTTGCTGTTCTGGATGTTGGTGAGTCCAGAAATATTTTCCTCTTGGTGCGGCCCCTGCTGAAAAACTGTCCTCTCCTTTCTTGTTAGTCCAAAGTCGATAACCTGATCGGTAAAACTCAAAAAACCGGGCCCTAATTTGTCATGTGCTGTAATGCTTGTTCACGAACATTCACGGATATTTGGTCTGTTTCATCTATGTTGCCTGCAGCTTGAATATTCTTATCAAATAATTCCAACATTCGTCTGGGATCCACATCTCCTTTCACTCTCTTATTTTTATCATTGCTGGTAGATACTGATGTCATCGCGACCTCTAGTTTTGGAAGAGGGTTTATCTTCCGTTTAGCTCCTAATCTTTCATTCACTTATGTGTTCTCATTAAGGGAATTGATTTCTGTTGTTACTTCAGTTTCAGTAGACCAGCCAATCCATTCTCTTAAGGTGGTCTGGCCTTGTACATATTCACTTGTATGATTTTTCAGCCACACAAAAACATGACCCTCCTTAAAGTCTCTCTTGTCTCTTTCCAACTTATTGTACTTTTGCCGTAGTAACCTATTTTCAAATACAGTTACTGACTCTAAGACATTGCTTAGTTTCTCATCAACGAATTCTCGTGGGTAATTAAAATATAATGATTCTTGTGCACTGACAATCACTTCTCTTAACACTGTCTCTTCTTTCTCAGAGAACTCCATCAGGAGGCGAATGTAGTTAAAGCTTATTTCAAGATTTAGTTGCTGCCATCTAGAGAGTAGTTCTGGATGCCGATCCCCGTGATTAGGCATTTTAAGAACTCTTAAGCCCCTAGGAACAACATGATGCTTAAGACAAGCCTCAAGATGATGGTACCTCAATTCAGTTTGGCTGCAGCACTGTCACCCTCTGGATTTAAGTGTACCTCTCCTTTACTGTCTAAAGAAAGAATTTGAGTGGTGGATTCAACAGTTTGCTCTCAACACATGCCTGCCTTTTCAGTCTCCAGTCCCTTCTCAAGCAATGTTTACTGATGCCTCATACATGGGGGTGAGGGGGCTTCTTTTGGTCACCTGAAAGTTCAGCGTCTCTGGCCACTCAGCAGAAGTCAGACCATATCAATATCAAAGAAATGAGAGCTCTGATTGTGGCTCCAAGCTTTTTCCCCATGTTTTCTCCAGGCCTCTTGAAGGTGCACACAGACGACAGCACAGTGATGTGGTATGTCAACAAGAAGTGAGGCAGAAAATCTAACCTCCTCTGCAGGATGGCTCTTTAGGCTTGGGAGGTAGCTCTCAGTTATCAGTTAAAGCTTCAGGCAGTATACATTTCCTCAGACAAAATCTAATGGCAGACTCTCTGAGCAGGTTCAAAACACAGGTTCATGAATGGATGCTTGACAAAGTTGTGTATCTGGACATTGTCCATCGGTGGGGTAATGCTCAGATAGAACGTTTTGCCTCCCCTCTGAACAGGCAGCTTCCTCTCTTCTGTTCAGGAGTGCCATGCCATCTGGCATGGAAGACGAATGCCCTTTCTTTTCCTAGTAAGGGGATGTTTCTTTATTCTTTCCCTCCTCTCCCTCTACTTCCAATAGTCCTGAAGGAGATTCAGCTGGACTCCCCAAAAATCTTGCTACTGACTCCCTTTTGGCCAAGACAGCACAGGTTCCCCCTCTTAATGCATCTGGCTGGGGGCAATCACCATAAGTTACCTGACTGGCTGGCTCTCATCACATAGGACAAGGGGTTTCTCATCCATCCTCACTTGTCCACTCTTGACCTGATGCTGTGGATGATAGGGTTTTGATCCTTTTCAGGCACCTCTTTTCTGAGGACGTGCTCAGATTTTTACAGGAGTAAAGGAAACCCTCAACCAGAAAATCTTACATGTCCAAATAGAAAAGATTTTTCTGTCTGGTGGCATGCTTGTAACAGGACCCTTTTTCAGTGGGGGTCCCTCTGGTCCTTTCTTATTTGTGTGAATTGCTCCAGTCTGGCCTGGCCTATTCTGTGAAGGTCCATTTGACAGCCATTTCTGCTTGTCTGCTCTTGAATTCACCTTTGTCTTCTCATTTTGAGGTCAATTTCTTAAAGGCATCCAAGGAAACCTATTCCTCTTCCTTGGGACCTTAATTCTGTTTAGAAAAAAATAACTCAGACTCATTTTAAGCCCACAGATTCTGCTTGTTTGCGACATTGTACCTGGAAGACTGTTTTGTTGCTGGCTCTTACTTCTGCTTGGAGGGTTTCTGAGATACAAGCCTTTATGGCCACCCCCCAGGACAGGGTGTCCCTTTGTACTAATCCTTTTATACCCAAGGTAGTAAATGAGTTGTCCTTGAATCACTTGGTACAACTCCCTTCCTTTTTTCCTTCTCCACAGTCTGCTATTAAGAGTGTCCTGCATACCCTGGATTTGCATAAACAGCTCAAGTACTATTTGGATAAAACTAAGGCCATTCATATGTCTGATCAGCTTTTTGTTTCCTTTTATCATAGGACATGGGGTTTGGCTATTTCTAAGCAAACCATCTCCTCGTGGATATCTAAGACCATTTCCTTTTGTTATACGTTTCATGGCAAATTTCTGTCTACTTCTGTTAGTGCTCATTCAACTAGGGCTGTTACCTCTTCTGATGCCCTCTTCAAGGGGTTGCGCACTAATTCCATCCTTGAAGCTGCTACTTGGTCTTCAATGCATACCTTTACTAAGTATTATAAGTTGGATATGGTTTCTAGGGCCAGAGCAGGTTTTGCTCAAACCATTTTATATGGGTTTGTTGAGGGCTCTTCTCAGTCTTCTACCTCCCACTCTCTTTCTTGATCTTTTTCACTCTCCTCCTTTAACAAATACTGTAACAGTGATATGAAAGGACATAGTACAGTTGTGTAAAATCTTATCATAACAGTAGGTGCTCCTCTCTTCACTGTTGCAGTATTCACTCCCTCCTTTGAAACCCCTCTTGTTTGTTATGGCTTTTATTTTGGATTCCCTTCTGACTGAGGGTTTCCCCTTTTTCTTCTGCCTCTTTTCCTTCTTGATGTGCATAGGCTCCTCTGTCTTATGGAGACTGTACTCTTCTGGGGCAATTCTGTTCTGGGTAGTTGCATCCCTTCATCACTTTTATGCACTACATTCTGTGCAGGGAACATAAGTGTGACGTATGGTGCATACAAAATTATTAGGCTTTAGTACACTGGCCAAGTGTCAGGTTGCCCTGGGCAGGAGATCTCTTCTGTTTAGAGAACTGCAACAGTGAAGAGAAGGACATCTAGTGTTAAGGTAAGATTTTACACAACTGTACTTTTTTTCAGCATCCACTGGTAAGTTACCCACAAGGGACTTGAAAAGCTCCTTGGTCAGGTCCCTCCTACAGCGATTCTTACGTGTGAGGTAATTCAGTGCTATTTGTACAAAAGTCACTAAAGCATAAGTCCATTTCTGCAATCTCTCCAGCACCATTGACTCCCTGTTGGGGAATGAACAGATGAACTCTCCTCAGACAGTTCCTTTTTCATGGCTGCTGCTACTACCATGGCATCTACTGGTGGTCATTTAGTCCAATGTTTCCCATCTTTTGGGGGCCACTAAAATTCTGCCTGGCTTTTCCACTACATTTTGGTCCTTCCATGCACACTGTGCCACAAGATCTATGAGGACATATGCAGGCACTACCACCCTGGACACAGATAACTCAATACCAAAGGCCTTGAGGAACACAGATTCATCAGAGGAAGGGGTTTCGGTAGACCAACCCCCCTTCTGTTTCATCAATTCTAGGATGTTACCAAATATGATGTCTTCTAGGGGGGGGATCTAAGGGACCCTTCACCTTCATCCAAAGTTCTGTCTTCAGTGACAGAATCCGGAGAAGAGTCTAAGTGCTTCCATTTGCCTGTCTGTTTTCTAGGACCTTGTCTCTGAAGGACTTCTGGAAACAGGTCTGAATCAGACTGGGAAATCGAGTGTCAGGTAACCTCCAATTCTATAGGTACTGACTGTCCCTATCAAGCAGAACGAGAGGAATAAGTCACAAGGTCCACTGGGAGTTGGAAAGGACTCGAGGATCACACCTGACTTCTTGGCCCAGCAAAGGCCTGTTCAAAAGCCTTGAAAGCCGATGCCACAATAGAAGCCAAGGAAATGTTCCCCCTATCCAAAGCCTCAGAAACTTTCCCCAGTCCAATCAAGGTCAGCTCCAAGGGAGAGAATTCAGAGGCTTGATAGTAGGAGACAGCTCTGAAAACTTCAAAGTTGTTTCCCTCTTTGGCTCTAGGACTCATCTCAATCTGAGAGTATCAGAGTTGAGAGAGTAAGGGATGTTGTAGATGCCAAAGTTCCTCAAACTGCTGGCTCTAAATGAGGTGTGCCAGAAAAGCTCGGACCAGTAGAGACTGGATCCAAAGGGCAGGCTGGTACCAGACAGAAAAAAGGAGAGGTAGATGGACCTGTACCCAGAGTGCCTTGGGGGGGGCGGAGCAGGGAGAACTCCATGTTGGAGTTGTGTTCTCACGAACTTCCTCACCATATGGTCGACGTCCATTTCAGTAAGGTTTCTAGTGGACTGAGCTGACCTTGATGATGATGATGCCACCAACTGCAGTCTGGAGTACCATCTCTTCTGTAGGATAAGCGAATGGATCCTAGGATTCACCGTCTCTGGTGAGAACATAGCTTGAGAGGGACATCAGATATGGATAACTGGTGGATCCGACTTCCTTGGAGTTTTGGGTGCTGAACCCGAAAGATGTGTTAGATCCAGAGACCTTTTTCTGGATTTCTCAGATCTTTTCTCTTTAGAGCTTTTTCTCTGTAGACTTCTCTAATTCTGTTTGTTTTTTCCTTTGACTTCTCCCTTTCCTTTTCCTTCCTTTTCTCGACTTTACTGCCTAGCAAAAGTGAAGCTGGCATAGGAGTAGAAGACATGAACTGAGAGGAAGAATATCTTGCCTGAGAGAGGAGCAAGCCTTTCAAAATAAGTTTCTCTTTCCTGCATTGAATGGTCCTGGACCCAAACTAAGCACAGGTATCACAGTCAGCCTCCAGATGGGCAGAACCTAAACAATATACACTAAAAAACGAGTAGTCAGAAAAACATTACAGGGTTATATAATATTACTTTTCTTGAAAAAAAGTCACACAGAAACAAGTACTGACAGTAACCTATCTTTAAAAACTGTCTTAAAACTGTTTCCACACTACTGTATTAATACTATTAAAAAATATTTATGGTGAAAGAGCTAAAATAGCGAAAAAAGCACTTCTACGGAACAAATATGCTAATAGCCTAAAAAGGAATATGTAGGAGCCAAAAACAGCTAGTATTTTTGAAAGAAAGAACACTTTCACATATTGTGAAAAGCAGAGCTCTTGGGCACAGATCTGGAAGACTCAGGTGGCAAATGAGATCTGAGGTTATTCAACAGAGAGGAGGAAATTAAGACTAGGGGAGGAGTCAGAGCCTCGGATCCACAGCCTCAAAAGATGGTGCCAAGGTTGGTTCCGACTGGATCCAACAATCCAAAGGTTGAAATGGACGAAAATAGATGTCAGACCCAGATGTTTAATCACTTACCATGATATCATAATTATTTAAAATTGGCAACAAAAGTAGGAAAAACATCTACAAATGACAGCAGTTGATTACTTTAGCTAAAATATACAAGTGTTAGGACTTGCTTGTATTTTAAGTTCACCAATATTTTACGAGGGGAAAAAACAATAGTTAGTAATAGGCCCAATTTAAATGGAATATTACTTCTCTCTAATAACCCACACTTGTGTCATTTTGTTTAACTGACTGAAGGTTATGAATTATTTAGTGCCCAGGGATTATGCAAATGGGTGTGGGGAGTTGGGATTCATAATCCAGTATCAAAGCAGGAAAACTGAATCTTTTTATAAGAATACACTTAAGTTTTCTTCCATTTGTTCTATTACCAAATATGATTTTTATTTACATTTTACTACAAGCAACATTTAAGTGTGTGTCAGAATTTAACTACTTTTTTCCTTTACAAATAACATGGCATAGGCTTGCTCAGAATAAAATGACAACAAGTAGCTATAAATGAAAGGTAAAAACAGTAATGTAAATTGATTGAAAGAACAAAATGCTTTTATCAAACTGTGGGACTTGATTTTAATTAATGACTTAAAGAAAATAAATTATTCATTTAATATCTGGGTCTTAATTTTAAACTTGTTACAAACTGAACAGAATAACCTTGCAAACATCTTAAAGCTATAAAGATTTCCTAAACATTATACTGATCACTAATTCCTGTACACCCCTCTCTTAAATAACATAACAACTGCCACTACTGCACATTGGTTTTAAATTTTGGAAGACTAGAAGTATAAAATTATTCGAAATGGTTTTAGTATGCATTGCAGTTTTACTTACACTAAATTACCATAACTGTAGATGTTTGAGTATGTTCATCATTGCAAAAGTGCTGGTGGAACTGTTGCTGTAGAAGGCAATGTTTGGCCTGACTTCCAGAACTTTTCCCTCTTTCTCCTCCTGATTGGGCAGAACAGCCTCCCTTCTGGATGTCAGTGAGCCTGTGGTATAGGAGATATGTCTGCCCACACCATCTTCAATTCATACTTGCCCCATCAGCTGCAGAGGATCTGATCAGATGCCACAACACTAGCCACAAAGTGGCATATGCCTTCAAGGATGGTAGCTCAATCAGAAGAACTCCAAAGCTCCCTCACCAGGTAGTAGGGAAACCCGTGGAGGCAAGAATGACTTGAATAGAAGAGAAAGAGAGAAAGTGAGGGAGTAGATGACTGGGTACCCATTCTAACCCCAAGGTGGCTAAAGGCAAGAAAAAGGCAGATGGAGAGAAATATTACTTCTACAGTGGAAACCAATATGGTGGGTTCTTAACACATCTGCACTATGTTCATCAGAAGAGTCTCAAAGATTATGGACTAGTGGCTCGTAGGCCCTTAGAAGATATTTGCTGTAGTAGCCCTTCTAGAATGGCCATGGCAAAACCTGCATTGAATCTACAGGTAATCTACAATTAGTAATGTTTGGGAAATGTATGAAGAGATGAACAGGTAGCTGCTTCCAGGATGGCCTAGGTGCTACTCCTGTAAGGAAGGCTGCAGTGACAGCAGTAACTCTCGTGTCCATTGTCACAGTCCTGCCAATGAAAGAATGACAGAAGGAAAAGAAGAAGCAGCAGCAGTGAGCCAGGCATTTTCAGATGGTCTGTTTTGAGACAAGCATGCCTCCCCCTCCCCCCTGCCCCCCATCCTTTGCAAAGGCTATGAATAATTGGCCTAATATCCTTACTTATTTAGTCCCTTACAGATAACATCTCAGCCACCTATGCACATCCAGGGGTGCAAGATATTTATATTCTTACTTGGGTGAGGTAGGATAGAACACAGGGAAAGAATAGTTGTGTAAAATCTTACCATAACCATAGATGTCCTTCTCTTCCATGTTGCAGTATTCCAGACTCTTGGGTTATCCTCTGCTTGCTCCCCAAATGCCCGGCCAGTATACAAAAGCTTGTAGTCACTGCCAGGTATGTAGGATGTCTGACGGTGGCCTAGGGAGCATGGACCATAAAAGTGACGTCTGCACATATCTTTCCTCAGAACTGAACACTCCAATCGGACCCCAGTCCCAGGATAGCTGTACAAGTCCTGTGCCATCCAAGAAGGAAGAGTTTAGAGGGAAAAAGGGGGAAGGAGGGAGAGAATGAATACTGCAACATGGAAGAGGAGGACATTTATGGTTAGGGCAAGATTTTACACAACTATTCTATGTCCTTCTATTCTCATGTTGCAGTATTCCAAACTCTTGGGTGAGTGCCAAAGCTCACAGGGAAGAAGAGGGTGGTGGTATAGAACTGTTTTCCATGAAGCCATGAAGGACTGCTCTAGCAAACCCCGCTCTGGATCTGGAGATGTCATCCAGCTTGTAGTGTTTGGTAAAGCTATGGACAGATGTCCATGTAGCTGCCTTCAGAATGGATGCAGTGTCCAGTACTTTGAAGAAGGCCACTGATGAAGCCATGGCTCTAGTGGAGTGGGCCTTAATTTTTGGCTTGAGTTGGTTCCCATGGAATCTGTTGCAGAAGGAAATGGCCTTGGAAATCCAAGTAGAAATGGTCTGTTTTGTCACCTCCTTTCCCAGAGCTCTGTGGTGAAAGGAGATAAACAGTTGGTCTGATTTCCTAATGGCCTTAGTCTTGTCAAGGTAAACTCTCAGTTGTCGGGGAACGTCAAGGGAATGTAAGACTCTCTCTCTGTCATTTTGGGGGTGAGGAAAAAAGGTGGGCAGGTGGATACCCTGATTTAAGGATAGCTCATTGATCACCTTGGGCATAAAGAAAGGGTTGGTCCTCAGGGTCACTCTATCCTTGTGGAAGATGAGGAAGGGAGGAGTTGCCTTAAGGGCCTGGAGCGCTGACACTCTTCTGGCTGATGTGAGGGCCACGAGGAGTACAGTTTTCCAGGTACAATGTTTCAGGGATGCCTTAGAATCTGGTTCAAAGGGGGCAAGAGTGAGTTTCTCTAAAACATAATTTAGATCCCATGGGGTTGGAACTGGCCTCCTGGGGGGCCTGAGGTGTAGTAGTCCCTTAAAGAGCAACTTTGGAGGGAGATAGGAAGCTAGAGGGGGATAAAGAGGCAGACAGTCAGAAATAGCAGCAAGGTGTGCTTTAACAGAGGAAAATGCCGGGTATATATCACAACTTCGAAAAGACTGGAGATCGAACAGCATTTACATCAAAAATGCCATTTATCAAAGTCACTCTTGTGGGAGGCTACACCCTCGTTAATTATATATACCAACTCCAAGATTGCACTATAGTGAAGAAAGGGCAAATTTTCAGATCTTCACTGTACCGCGATCACACGATAAACACCCCAATGAACAGCATTTCTGATGTAAATGCCGTTCAATCACCAGTCTCTTTGATTTGGTCATATAAACCCAAAAATACTAACCCTTCTTGCAAGAATTGACACAGATAGGACATCACTAAGGGGACCTCACTTTGAAATTGGTCTAGCTGTCTTTGTACACACCACATGGAGAATCTCTTCCATTTAGACAAATAAGATCCCCTAGTCTTAGGTTTTCTGGCCTCCTGCAGGACTGTAAGCACGTCCTCAGCATAACGGTGTCTAGAAGTGATCAAAATTCTATCACCCACAGAGTTAGATTCAGAGATTCCAGGTGGGGATGGATTATGGATCCCTTGTCCTGTGTGAGAAGGCCCACTCTGAGGTAACTTGTGATGATTGCCCCTGGCTAAATGCAGAAGGAGGGGGAACCAATGCTGTCTTGGCCAAAAGGGAGTCCCCAGCAAGATATTTGGTTTGTCCTGCTGTATCATCAGCAGGACTTTTTGAAGTAATAGGAAGGGGGAATGCATATAGAAACATCTCCTTCTATGAGATTGAAAAAAAGCGTTTGTTGCCCTTGCTAATGGACTGGAAAGCCTGGTGCAAAACAGTGGTAACTGTCTGTGCAAAGGGGAGGCAAACAGATCTATTTGTGATGTACCCCACCTGTGGACAATGTCCAGAAACACATCCCTATGAAGCATCCATTTATGGGATTGTGACATGGACCTGCTCAAGCTGTCTGCCTGAATGTTCTGAGCTGAAGAGATGTAAATTGTCTGCAGGGAGACTCCATGTTGGGCTGCCAGGTCCCAGGCTTGGAGAGCAAGTCTGCAAAGCATGTACGATTTTGTTCCTCCCTGTTTGTTCATGTACCACAGAACTGTAGTGTTGTCTGTGAACAGTTTCAGGGGACCTTGTTTTATTGCATGAAGAAAGGCTGTCAGGGCAAACAGGATACCTCTCATTTCCCTGATGTTGATGTGCTCCCGAGTGAAGGTGTGTGACCAGGTACCCTGCACTTTCAGGCTGCACAAAGTAGGCCCCCAGCCTACATCTAAGGCATCTGTGTACGTTTCCTGGACTGGTGCAAGGGGTTGTAATGGAAGTCCTGGGTTGAGTGTAACTTGGTTCACCCACCACAGGATCTCATTCCTTAGGCAAGGGAGGAAGGGGATGCTGAAGTCCAAGGGGTATGAGTGTTGGGTCCATATGGACTTCAGGTACCACTGTAATTTCCTCATGTGGAGTCTTGCCAGAGGCAGCATGGGTATAGTGGATGCCACATGACCCAGTAGTCTGAGATATTCGAAGAAGAAAATCAGTCCAATGATTAAAGGACACACTGCAGCCAAACATATTGCAAATTCACAATAACTTAGTGTGTCCACCAAGGTTCCAGGCATAAAAATCTCAGACACAAAGTAAAAACAAAACTCTTGTTTATTATAACAACAGGATAAGCGCTTTCACAACAGTGCTTCTTCAGATCCTAACATAAAAATGAATTAACACTTCATTTATTTAAAAAAGCAATCAACCAATCAGAAACCATCCCATTAATGATGCAATGGCCTTGCCTTTAAGGCAGGCTTCAATGGTATTGTAGAATTCAAACCTGGCCCCTGTGTACCTGTAAAATAGCTATCAATTTCATCTCCCTACACTCAGTTTTATTAAATAAATCTCCTCTAAGATCATTACTAATAATTTCTACTACTGTGAACCTAAAGGAATTTTATTATCCTTCATTATCCTTGACATGTTTATAGAGAGCATTCAAGATATTTTTATTCCTAATATCACCCAAATGCTGAAGCACCTGCTCTTTAAATTTCTGATTAGTTTTACCTATGTAGAAAGATGAACAGTCTACACAGGTTGCCAAATATACTAAATTTTCAGTTCTACAATTGGTATAAAGGTGAAACTTATACTTCTTGACTATAACAGGATGTATAAACAAGTTGGTACCTGACAAAGTTACAAGCTCTGCCTTGACTGTTATGAAAGTGGTGATGATTCTTTTCATTCATGTCTGTCGTCTCAGGAAGATTTGTTTGAGGATGATGTTAATGTTTACTGCCAACTGAACACTGATGCTACCTCTGTTAGGAGTTCCTTTATTCCACCTTTTCTAAATAGTACATTGCAGGGATATTTTGCGACACTTAATTTTGAGGTAGAAAGTACAGTTGTGTACACTTACCATAAATGGAGATGTTCGGGTGTATTCACTGTTGCAGTCATTACATTTGGGTAATCTGCTGGCAGGTTGCCCTCAGTTGGCCTGATTAACAAAGTCTTGGGTCCTGCATCGGTTGCTGTTCCTTCTTCCATGACATCAGGTCATCAGGGTTATAAAACATGCAGCCAGCGCCATTACATCAGTTTTTCTTGCCCCAGATGTCAGGTGCCCCCTAATGGGAAGCAATTAAATATAAAAGTACAAAGATATACCTCCAACAAAAAAGCAAATACACCAAAAAGGCTTTTAAGCATAGTAAAGGAAAGTAGAGGTATAGTCAAAAGAAGTTAGGGGGCTGGAGGGAGGGTAACCAGGACTGCAACAGTGAATACACTTGAACATCTACATTTATAGTAAGTGTACACAACTGTACTATGCTCTTCGTGTTTCACTGTTGCAGTCATTACATTTGGGTAGATTCCCAAAGCTATGGTTGGAAGGAGGAATTTAGATAGCATTAGGGCCAGCTATAAGGCCCTGCAAGACTGCAGTGGCAAAGCCAGCTCTGGATTTAGAGAAAATTGGCAAATGATAATGCTTGGTGAAAGTATGAACAGAACTCCAGGTAGCAGCTTCTAGGATGTCCCTGGTAGGGACGCCTCTGAGAAAGGCTGTAGAGGTAGATGCAACCCTGGTGGAGTGAGGTCTGATCCCCTGGGGGATAGGTTTTCCATGGTGCTTATAGCAGAAATGAATGCAATGGCTTATCCATTTAGAAATTATTTGCTTTGAAATAGCCTTCCCCTCTGTCCCTGCAGCAAATGCCACCAGCAGTTGTTCAGATTTCATTTGAGGTTTAGTCCTGTCCAAGTAGAATATAAGTTGTCTGTGCACATCTAAGGAATGCAGTATCCGTTCCCCTTTATTCTGTGCATTGGGAAAGAAGGTTGGCAAATGAATGGCTTGATTAAGAGCCACACTGGATACCACCTTGGGCATGAAGGATGGATTGGTTCTGAGGGACACCCTGCCCGCATGAAAGATGATGAAAGGCTCCACTGCCATAAGGAAATTTTTAAAGAAAAAGGAAATAAATTTTAAGTCTGCAGTAGCAGCTGGCTCAAAAGGAGGTAGAGTGAGTTTCTCCAAGACAAAGTTAAAGTCCCAGGCTGGGGTGGGAGCTCTCCTGGGTGGTCTCAAATTTTTGGCCCCTCTGAGGAACTGCTTGAGCAGTGGATGAGAGAAGAGGGGAGGTTCTGTGTTATAATGAGCTGAAATGGCTGAGGTGTGGATTTTAATGGAGGAAAAAGACAGGCCCTTGTGAAGCATCTCAGTTAAGTATTGTAAAATCAGAGGTAAATTGGGTGCTGCTGTGCTCATCCCTTGAGATTGGTTCCAGGTACAGAATATTTTCCATTTTTCAGCATAAGATTTTCTAGTACTAGGCCTCCTTGCCTCTAAAATGATATCCATCACAGGTTTGCTGAGGGATGGTAAAGGAGAGATTAAGTAATTAGCCAGCCTGCAAGGTTCAGTGTTAGAAGCTGAGGGTGTAGAATCTGGTTCTCCTGCTGAGACAGTAGGGAAGGAGTCTGAAGCAGGTGCCATAGAGATAACCATTTCACACTACGCAGGAGGGGGTATCAGTGTTGGCGTGGCCAGTCTGGAGCAATCAAAATCATCCTTGGTTTGTCCTGTTTGATTTTTAGTAGTACTTTGGAGAGCAGAGGCAGAGGGGGGAAGCATAGACTGATAGGTTTTTCCAGCTGAAGGACGGAGCATCCATTTTCCAGGCTTGTTTGTGGGGAGTCCTCGTGCAAAATTTGTCCAATTGGTAGTTCTGGAGAGAGGCAAACAGGTCTATATCTGGGCTCCCCTGTTTGCTTGTCAACATGTTGAAAATCCTTGGTTCCAGTTTCAACTCGTGTGGGTCCATGAGATTTCTGCTTAGTCCGTCTGCCAGTGTATTTAATTTTCATGGCAGGAATTGAGTTTGTAGGTGCACTTGGTAGCTCAAGGCTGTGTTCCACAATGCCATGGCTAGTCTGCAGAAGGGTAAGAATGTGTACCCCCTTGCTTGTTTATGTACCACATAACAGTGGTGTTGTCTGTCTTTACCATTAGTTGTCCTGGAAGAATGTAGTCCTTGAAGGCTGTCAGAGCATTCTGTACAGCTAACATTTCTTTTTGATTGATATGCAGGTGCATTTGACTTGGGTTCCATTTGCCCTGAATGCACTTCCCTGCCAGGTGAGCCCCCCCATGCATAGTCTGATGCATCTGTTGTTAGGGTTTGGGTGGCAGGGGGTGGTGTGAAAGGTAGTCCCTTGTTTTGGTGGCAGGCCTCTGCCCACCAAAGGAACTCTAGATGTAGGCAAGGTATGACAGGAATCATTGTTTCTAGGTCTTGAGAATGTTGACACCATAGGCTTTTTAGATACCACTGTAGTTTCCTCATATGCAGTCTCGCATATGGAATTAGAAGAATGCAGGAGGGCATGAACCCCAGGGCTTGCATTATTTGTCTTGCAGACAGCAGGGTTTTTGTGGCCACTTGTTTGAAGTAGCTTGTCAAATGAATTTGTTTCTCTGGCGTGAGGTAAGCTATCTGGGAAATTGTATTCAAACTTGCTCCCAGGAATATAATTTGTTGACAGGATACCAGGTGTGATTTCTTTTCGTTTATGGTGTACCCCAGGCAAGTTAGAACCCTTTGTACAAAGGCCAGATGATTCAAAAGTATGTCCTGGCTTTCTGCCTGAATTAGACAAATGTCAAGGTATGGGTATATTTGAATATTTCTTTGCCTGCAAAATGCAATAACTGGAGCTAGGTGCTTTGTGAATACCCTGGATGCAGTAGATAAGCCAAAGGGCAGTGCAGAGAACTGATAATGAGTGTAGCCCGCTTTGAAGCATAGGTATCTTCTGCAAGATTCCCTGATTAGTATGTGCAAGTAGGCTTCTTTTAACTCTATTGATGCCAACCAGGCATCTTTGCCTAGCATAGGAAGTAATTGGTGGAGTCAGCATCTTGAATTTTGGAATCTCCAAAAAGGTGTTTAGAGTAGACAAGTCCAGGATAGAACGCCGTGAATTGTCTTTTCTGGGTACCAGGAAAAGTCTTGAGTAGAAACCTTGTCCCTTTTCCTCTTCTGGTACCAGCTGAATAGCCCCCATGCTTAAGAGAGAAAGTACTTGTTTTTGGGCCTCTGCCCACTGATTTGGGGGTAGGTCCAGCCACCCGCTTGGTGTTAGCAACATGTGGAAGTAAAATCTGTATCCCTGTGACCCTATATTCAAAACCCATTTGTCCTGGGTAATGAGTTCCCAATTCTTTGCATGAAGAGCAATCTTTCTCCCAAAGGGGCAGTCAGTTGATAAGTGCTTGGAAATTTTAAAAATAAGTCATTCAGACAGTTTACCATAGGGGGGAGTCTTATTATTTCCAGATTTGGAAGTGGAGGCCCCCCACTGCTTAGTTTTGTGTGTCCCCTGGGACTGAAACCTGGGGTTTTTGCTGTGTCTGGGTTTGGCTTGAGAATACCTGGAAGGGGCTGGAAAGGAACAATTCTTAGAGGGCCAGTGCCTACTAAATCTAGGAGGCTGAACTTGTAAAAAATCTTTAACAGTTTGTATAGATTTAGCTTTATCTTCCATCTTTTTAAGAACTTCCTCAGCCTTGTTGCCAAACAGGTGGTCCTGATTTAAAGGAGCATCCAACAATTTAGCTTTAACATGATCAGGCAAAGATTGCTCCTTAATCCAAGCATGCCTTCTGAGCACAGACCCAGTAACAGCAGCCCTGCAAGAGGCCTCTAATGAATCAAAACCACATTGCAAAGTATGTTTTCCAACTTGTTCAGCAGAATGCATTAAATCCTGTAATTCTTTATTTTCCACACAGTCAGGAATCAACATCATTTTCTGTTTAAGCAGTCCAATAACATGTTGGTGATACTTTAACATATGAAACTGGCAGTTTAAAGCCCTAATGGCCAAGGTTGCAGAAGTGTAAACCTTCTTACCCCATCTATCCAGCGCCCTGGTGTCTCTATTAGAAGGGGTAGGATTTTTAGCAGTAGAAGCCTTAATGCCCTTGTGCCCCTGTGAAATAGTCTCTGGATCTGCAATAGGATTTTTAAAAAGGAACTTGTGGGACTCAGGGACCCTGTAGTATCTGTCAGGTTTTCTGGGAGCAGGAGGCAGGGAATCAGGGGCCAAACTAGATTCTGAAAAAGGATCATCAACAATGTCTAGTACAGGAGGAATAGCTAAAGGCCTATGCTGAGGTAAGAGAAGGAAATCCCTAAGCCTCTTTTTTGAATCAGAAAAATCCTGGCTTTCCCAGTGGAAATGCTCCCTTAGAGTATGTAAGGTTTCCCCAAAAGAACAATCCTCAGGAGGAGAAGCAGAGGGAATGGAGTCCTCTGCACCAGAATCTTCATAAGTAGATAAGGGCAAATCCAGATCATCAGAAACAACAGAATCCTGATCAGAAGATTTATAATCAACTTCAGTCCTAGGCCTCTTAGAAGTGGGGGGGGGTGGCTACCCCGATTAGAGTTATTAGATCTTCAGCCATTCTTATCATTTGTTTTTTAGGCATAGAGGCCTGAACATTTGGCCTGGGCGTTGGCATTTTAGGCATGGATTGAGATTTAGGCCTAAGTAAAGAAGGAGGCGTCGGTTTAATATGTAAATCCACAGGCCTGAATACACCCTCAGGAGCTGGTGCCTGCACAGCGGCTCTGGACCCATCCAAGGTAGAGACATCCACAGGTTCCATAGTTGAAGCATCTCACGGCATACCAGATTCCGAAT
Organism: Protopterus annectens; assembly: GCF_019279795.1. Classification (NCBI taxonomy): domain Eukaryota; kingdom Metazoa; phylum Chordata; order Ceratodontiformes; family Protopteridae; genus Protopterus; species Protopterus annectens. Next base: position 266,671,200 of record NC_056729.1, read on the forward strand.
GGGTCTCAGTAGAGGCCTGCGAATCAGAAGTAGCGGGTATCAGGGGCTGTGAAAGCACCTCACAGCTTACTGTGAGTACTGGCAAATTGGCGACTGTCTTAGGAAAAGCGTCGTTGGCAGTTTTGGACCTCGGCGGCCTGTCTATGTCTTTATCTTTGCGTTTTTTTGGAATCCCAGTAGTCGGATGGCTAACCGACAACATTTCTGGATAATTAAACTGAGAAACAAACTAATTAGAGGCAAAAATATACCGACGACGGATAGTGCGCTGATTAAATAAAGCACAAAACCGACAGCAGGGCACGTCGTGGTCAGGGCCTAGGGAAGGAATACAGTACGAATGAAAATCTTTATGAGGGATTTGCTTTCCACAAGTAATGCAATTATTAACTTTTACTGACATCGGTAAGGAGCAAGAAAATGTTTCCCCAACAGGGTACTTAGCTTTAGTTGAAGACTTTGGTTCTGAAACTCGAAAACGAAAATTTCAGGAGTCAGTCGACCGGCACTTGTGAACTGCTTCTGCTTCGAGCACCGCATGGCAAGAAAGACTGATGAAATGGCGTCAGCTGCATGTTTTATACCCCTGACGACCTGACGTTATGGAAGAAGGGACAGCAACCGACACAGGACCCAAGACTTTGTTAATCAGGCCGACTGAGGGCTACCTGCAAGCAGATAACCCAGATGTAATGACTGCAACAGTGAAACATGAAGAACATCAAATGTATTGGTCTTGTATTAAAAATAAGTCCTTCATATGCTTCAATTTAACTAAACAGCAATGGTTAGCCCTATTGGAATTTGGCAATGACAGAAGATGGGTGGTTAAACCATCTGACAAGGGTAACCAGATAGCAATTATGTACTATACACAACATTTAAAGATGTGTTATAAACATTTGAACAATGTGGAAATCTATAGGAAATATGATATTGCTGATTACTTTGAAGCCATTAAACAGTACCAACTTTTATTAGACAGAGGTTTAAGGTTGGGGTATTTTACTTCTAAGGATGTGGAAAAGAAGTTTGTTGTTGAAAACTGCTCTATTGCAGTTTTTTACTGTCTACCTAAACCACATAAAGGCTTAACCAACCTCAGTGGTCGACCTATAGTGTCTACACGGAGGTATTTTTTTAAAAACATAAGCGTGTTGTTGCATGAATATTTAAAGAAATATGTTATGAAAAATAGCTTCTTATATTAGAGACAATCAGGACTTTTTAAGTAAAATAAGGGTGAAAGTTTGGAAAAAGGATATGTTTTGGCTATGTTTAGATGTAAAATGTCTTTATACGAATATTAGGCATGAAACAGGTATTCAAGCTTTGTGTAATTTTTTTGAGGATTCTCCCATGTCCCATTTCTTGATAGATTTTGCGATGTTTTGTTTAAAAAATAATTTTTTATGTTTAATGGAGACATTTTCCATCAATTACAGGGCACCGCTATGGGGGCGGCTTTTGCCCCCATGTATGCGAATTTAGTCATGGCTAAGCTTGAAGATGATTTTGTTTATAGACATGATTTTTTTAGATCACAAATTATTTTATATTTTAGGTTTATTGATGATCTTATTTTTTTATGTCAAGGAAGCCAGACAGAGGCCCTTAAGTGTGTTAATGATTTACAGTCCAATACTATGGGCTTAAGCTTTGATGGTATGCAGCTTGGCCCTGAAGTGAATTTTTTGGATATAAGCTTAGATGGATTTACAACTAGTCTCCACAGGAAATTTAAATATAGAAATGTATTTTTACATGGGAGTAGCTGCCACCCCAAACATTTAGTTAAGGTATTGCCTTATAATGAATTCTTAGGCTATGTAGCCTTAATATGAGTTTTGACAAAGAAATAGTAGTAGCAGAAGAAAGGTTTATTAATAGAGGCTATGATGTTCAGTTGGTTAGGGAAGCTAAACAAAAAGTTATGGATATGAGATATCCAGTCAACCCTCAGGGAGAAGTTTATAATGCCTGTGCTAGTGGGATATATAATGCTGGTGTATGTGGAAATAAATACACCAATAAGGTTGTGAATGATGGAGGCCAGAAGGAAGCTTTCTTAGTGACTACTTATAAAGTTATAACTGAGGAAATTGTTTATAAAGTGCATAATTTGTGGCCTATGCTCTTAAGAGATAAAGTTTTGACTTCTTCTTCTTCTTTTGGCTTTTCCCGGTTAGGGGTCGCCACAGCAGATCACCTGTCTGCTCATGATTGGCAGTGGAGTTTTACAGTGTTGAGTTGCCAGCCCGGTGCCCAACCTTCCACAGAAGTCACACACACACACAGACACATGCCTAGGGCCAATTTAGAGTATCCAATCCACCTACAGCGTGTCTTTGGGATGTGGGAGAAATTGGAGCACCCGGTGGAAACCCATGTGACCACAGGGAGGACATCCATACTCCGCACAGAAGGCACCCCAGCCGAGGATGAACCGGAGAACCTCTTCCTGTGAGGTGGCAATGCTAACCACTACACCACCGTGGCCGCCCAAAGTTTTTAATTCTATATTACCTAATTTTTGTGAGTACTGCATATAAAAGAGCTAGGAATGTGTCTGGCATACTGATACATAATCAATTTTATTTACCAGATGTTAACCTTAGTCAGAGTTTAAGTATAAATAAGGGCACTATTCCGTGTGATGGTTGCTCCATACGTCAACTCATAGTGAGTTCTTGTTCCCACATTAATGATATTAAATTTACAGCTAGGTATAGATATAGCTGTAACGCTGAGGGGGTAGTGTATGTGCTGAGATGTGAATGTAATAAATTTTATATAGGAGAAACATATAGGAGTTTCAGGGTTCGTTTACAGGAACATACTAGGGATATAAAGAATAAACAATTAGAGAGTTCCCTAAGTAGCCACTTTATGACAGCACATAATTCCAACCCTGAGTCCCTTAAGGGTTGTGTTCTGGAAAAATTACAAGTTGACATAGGTGAATGTGTGTCTTTAAAAAATAAACTTTTAAAAAAAGAAACCCTCCTAATTTTAAAGTATGGTGCCTTGGAGCCTTTGGGACTTAACAAGGGATGTAATTGGAAGTATGTGATTTAAATTACATGCTTAATTGTTTAATTGCTTTATGATGTATGGTGTATATAAGTAAACTGTGTTTTGTAGTGTTTTTACTCTTTGAAGGCTCAGTAAGCCGAGCCGCTAAGTACTTCATTAAATTTATTTGTTTGGATCAGTGGTCTTGGTGATACTTTTATTTTTGTTTCATTTTAGTTGTATTTATTGTACAATTCAAACCTGGCCCCTGTGTGCCTGTAAAATCGCTATCCATTTCATCTCCCTACACACAGTTTTATTAAACAAATCACCTCCTCTAAGATCATTATTAATAATTTCTACTACTGTGAACCTAAAGGAATGTCCTTCATTATCCTTGACATGTTTATAGAGAGCATTTGAGATCTTTTTATTCCTAATATCACCCAAACGCTGAAGCACCCGCTCTTTAAATTTCTGGTTAGTTTTACCTATTTAGAAAGATGAACAATCTACACAGGTTGCCAAATATACTAAATTTTCAGTTCTACAATTGGCATAAAGGTGAAACTTATACTTCTTGACTGTAACAGGATGTATAACAAGTTGGTACCTGACATAAAGTTACAAGCTCTGCAGCACCTAAAGGGAAAGATACCTTCCCTCATCTCTGCTTTGACTTGTTTTCTAAAGGGTCTATAACAAAGTTCTCTTTTCAGTGTGGTGTTATCCCTGAAGATGAACTTCGGTACTTCACCAACTATTTCACTAATCTTGTCATCGGTTTTTAAAATGGGCCAATTTCGTCTAACCACATTACAGATAGATTGCACATTACTACTATATTTAAGTGCAAACTACATTTAGGCTTAGTAGAATTTCTCCCTTTTATATGTCTTATTTGTCCTTTAAAAAGGGCTTCCCATCTGTAGATCTCAAGGTGTATGTCTCATGCAATCTATTCTCCACTTCCCTTGACGGCATAGCCCCTTTGTCTAAAATCCTGACTTAATAATTCTATGGCTGTTTCATAATCCATTTCATTAGTATGTAGCCTAGACATTCGCAAAAATTGGCTCTTTAAAATATTACCAAAATTCTATTGGGGTACATATTATGCCTACTTAATAAATTATTTGCCTACATTCCTTATGAAACATAAGGAAGTCACAGCTCCCATCAACATTTAATTTAAAGTTGTATCTAAAAAAAATGTATGTGCTCATTAGAGCTATGCATAGTAAATCTAAAACATGCACTACTGCTCTCCATATACCTAACAAAGGTCTGTAGTAAATCTAATGTACCCTCCCATAAAATAAAAATATCGTCTACAAAGTGCTTATAATAGAATAGATTAACCATATAGGGATGATCACTAAATATAACATTGTCCTTTCACTCTGCTAGCACCAAATGATTATGATATAGAGTCAATAAGGCATTTTTTGGTCAAATTTAATATATTGTCACATACGCGGGTAGAATTGATTTGTTCACACAGGGTGTGCCCTTGGTTACACCCTGTTGCTACCAGTATATGCCTTCATCAAAAACAAAAACATTATATTTGAGAATTAACTCCATCAGTGTACAAATCAATTCTACCCGCGTATGTGACAATATATTAAATTTGACCAAAAAAATGCCTTATTGACTCTATATCATAATCATTTGGTATAATGGTAAATAGAGTATTAATATCTAATGTAGAAAACAATATATTAGTTCCATTTAATTCACATGCACCTATACATTCACCCAGAGTTTGTAAAAACATCTCTGTATTCTTCAGTACTGCTGGAGCCATCTCCAAAAAACATTTCAACTCTCTTTCCACATAAATGGATAATGGTTCTGTTACCCACCCTTTGCCAGCCACCACTGGTCTCATAGGTGGATTTGTTATGCTTTTATGCATCTTAGGGAGTCCATTCAGTGATGGTATAACCAGATGTTCAACGGTCATAAACTCATATAGTTCCTGACTTGTCAAATTGGTAAGAAAAAGATCTTCCAAGACCAAATTAACTTCCTCAATAAACCTATTGACCTGGTATTTGGTGACTGGCAAGTAAGTGCTATTATCACTAAACAAGCCTCACTTACGAGAGTCCATAATGACCGCTGCAGTGGCTTTGAGAATGGAGGCCAGATACTGCCTCAGGGTTTCAACTTTTTGGGGTGAAGGAATGCCCTCATGACATCTGTCCTTATCCTGCAGCCCATGAAAACTTGGTTCTGGGAAGGACTCAGGTTGGACTTGAGGAAATTTATGTTGAATCCATGTGGCTGTATCCTTTGGACTCTGCAATAAGAAACAACTGGAACCAGACACTTGGTGAAGACCCTTGGAGCCATAGAGAGTCCAAAGGGCAAGGCCCAGAACTGAAAATGTAAGGAACCAACAGCAAAACATAAATATTTCCTGTAGTTAGATCTTATAGAGATATGGCAGTAGGCATCCTTTATGTCTAAAGTGGCTAGAAATTCCTGAAGTATCACTGAAGAAAAAAGGGTCTGAAGGGTAAGCATCTGTAAGGGGGGTACTTGTAAGACAAGATTGAGGAGAGAAAGATTCAGGATAGGTCTCCAAGATCCATCCTTCCTGGGAACTAGGAAGAGTCTAGAATAGAATCCCTTTCCTTCTTCTGCAGTGGAACCTGTTGTATGGTTCCTTGTGAAAGGAGGCTATCTATGACTGGATGGAAAAGTGGAAGTTGATCTTTGGGTCACTGGGGAATCTCCCTGGGAGAAGGGGAAATGATTCAGGTCATAAAGTAACCCTTTTCTATGATGGAAAGGACCCACCTGTCTGAGGTGATGTTTTGTCAAACTGGAAGACAGTGAGAGAGCCTTAGAGACAGAGGAATGCAGTCTGGGGGGGTGGCAGTGAAGACAGGTAGTCACAGGCTACCTGCCCTGTCCTGTCCTGTCCTGAAAGGGAGGTTTCTGGGCAGCAGTTTGAGCAGACTTAGAAAGGGTCTGCTCTTTCCTAGTGCCCTTTCTTGTTCTGGCATGGGGAGCTGGAGCAGAGTGTCTCCTCATGAACTGGGTCTTCGAGGGATAGTTCCTGTGAAATTCGGGTATAGGGGAGACAAACAGGTGTTTTAAATCCTGCAGTTCCTTCCCTTTTTGCTGAAGGGCCTTAAATAGCTCAGCCACTCTAGATCCAAAAAGGGCAGAATTATCCAGGGGTGCATCCAGCAATTTGGTCCTAATATCATCGAGTAAGGGTTGTAGCCTTAACCACAAATATCTTCTATGGACTAAAGCTGAGGCTGCAGACTTGGCAGAAGCTTCTGCAGCATCATTGCTGCATCTAATTGAATGTCTAGTAACCTGAGAAGACAGGGAAATTAGACTGGAGATTTGAGCCTTGGAAGATGAGTCAGGAAGCTCAGCTAAAAGCTTCTTGGCCTTGGTCAAAACAGCCAAGGCAGATTTCGACATATACATCTCGTAATTCACTGCCCTAAAGGCCAGGGTAGCAGAAGTATATATTTTCTTATCAAGGCACTCCATGGCCTTACTGTCCTTGTCTGCAGGAAGGATAGAGGTAGAGGGAAGCAGTTTAGATGGCTTTTCTGATGAAACCGGAAAATAGGCTCTGTGAAAAAGCCTGCCGATCAGGTTGGCTTTCAGCAGGAGGGGAGAGATGTTTGGTTTTGTGCTCCTTTTTAAGTGAAGGCCTAGTCTTGGAGAGAGGCCTAGAGTCTGTTAGCTGGGAAGCAGTGGATGCAGTGGAAGGGCCTGTCTGGGCAGCTGTAAGAGCCTAAGGTTCCCCCTCATTGTCGGCAGGTAATGTCTGCAAGCATTACACGGATGTGCCTTTTGCCCTAGGTTCTGCAGCCTCCCGAGAGGTACCCTCTATACCTGTAATGGCAGACTCTGAACGTTCCTCCAGGAGAATGTCGGCCACAGGGGGGGATGCCTGGTGGAGGAGGGGCAGCAGAAACCTTGGCCTTCTTTTTAGGTGGTTCTATGGCCTGAACAGACTACCCTTCCATCCCTAATGCTAAGCTGATTCTCTAAGTAAATGTTCAAGGCATGCAGACAACTGCAAAGTGTCTTAGGGATGAAGGTCTGACAAATCTTACAAGTATGATGGTTATGGGTAGGCCCTAGATAGAAAAGGCAGAGTTTGTAGGTATCTTTATAGAGGATCTGACAACCGCACCTACACTTTCCCTTCCTGAATGACATGTAATCTAAACAGACATGCAGTGACAAAAAGGAATCAGAAACAGCCCCAATGGGGTACTTATCTTAGAAACTAGAAGATCCGATGGTGAAGATGGCAAAAAGTGCTGACATTCAACTGGCAGCAGAAAAGTTCTGAGGAAAGATACGTGCAGATGCCACTTTTATGGCTCACGCTCTCTAGGCCAAAGTCAGACATCCCACGTACCTGGCAGTGACTACAAGCTTTTGTATAAGGGCCAGACATTCAGGTAGCAAGCAGAGGATAACCCGAGAGTTTGGAATACTGCAACATGAGACTAGAAGGACATGTAAATGGTCTAATTTTCAGACTTCTGTCACTACCTTGGTCATAGAAGTGGCGTTGGTACAAAGGGATATTATGTCCATGTGGAGGATGAGAAAACGCTTGCTCGTGAGAGGCAGGAATTCTGATATTTTCCAGGAAGATATAATGGCTACTAAGAAAACAGTCTCACATTCCTGGTATTTGAAGCATACTTCAGCTGCTGTCTCAAATGGTGGTAATACCAACTTATCTAGCACAAAACTGAGGTCCCATGGATCACAGATTATCTTCTGGTGGGATTCAGATGTAAAAAACCCTTGCTTTATTGGCAACAAGGAATAAAGGGGTGATCCCACTGAAGGCAGAGATAGGAGACATGAAATTACGAATAGGCGTAATATAATCCAGATTTACAGAGGTCTGACATGTACTTGAAGACAAAGGCTACAGTAGACTAAAGTCAAGGGCCTCTTTCTGGCACAGAAAGGGGTATCTTTTTCATTTTGTCATGCAGGATTCCCTTGTTTTCATCTTCATAGGCTCACTTAACATAGAAAGCACATCTCCAGAAAAATATCTACTTAAAGGGATGGAATGTTAGATCATTTAAGCTGTCAGCCTTAAGGTCATAGGTTGGGGTGTGTGAGTAAACTCTTGTTTTGTGCCCAGGGGACAACATACTGAGCATCAAACGAGGCTCCATCCTTGAAAAGCTTAATATAAAGAAGGACCAGTGCAGTCTGTATCATTTTTTACTTGTCCTTTATCTTCCTTCTTACTCTGAGGAGATGAGGGATGCGAGGAAAGGCAAAAAGAAATATATCTGGTCCGCTTATTGGGAAGACATCTATTGTCCAGCCCTTTGTGATCAGTGTCCTGATGCAAAATTTTCTTAGTTTGTTTTTTGGAGCAGCAAAATGTCTATTTCTAGCACACCCCAGCCATGACCTAAATCCAGAAATACATCCCTGTTCAGCATCTGCCTCTTTTCTGTTCAAATGGTCTGCCAAGGAGTTCTGCTGTGAAGGGATGTAAGGCAGCTTAAACGATCTAACATTCCATCCCTTTAAGTAGATATTTTCTGGAGATGTGCTTTCCCATGCTGGAGGGATAGATTCCTGTACCAGAGACTTCCCATACTCTGGAACAGGCTACCCATCTATGTCAAGCAAAGTTCTTCATTAGCACTCTTCAAGAAAAATCTTGATGAGTGGATGGGAAATAGGAAATACACCCCGGGGATCACTTCTGTGTCTCTGCTCAACAGTGGCACAGGAAAATAACTTTCTTGGGTGGTGTAAGCCAGGGAACCTTGTTGGCTAGGCTTACATAGGCCCTTGGGCTGATAGCCTAGTACCTACCTATGACCTATGAACAACGTGATAGAATGTTTAGAGAAGTCCCAGAGTCTGACAGTATGCAGGGTGAACTGCAGGGTGTTTACATCTTCTCTGTGGATGATGGTCTGAATGAGGCAGTTGTTCAGCTAATAGCAAATGTGAATGTCATTCAAATTGCAGTTGGCTGGAGCCAAGCATTTTATGAACACCCTGGGTGCAGCAAACAAACCAAAGGGCAAGGAAGCAAATTGGCAGTCAGCACCCCCTTGCTTTAAGGAAATGTCTGTGTTCTGGGTATGGCTGTATGGAGGTGAGGATTTTTCAGGCTTGGTGTTACCCATGAAGGCTTCAGAGAAGAGGAAAAGAAGTAGGGCCTACAATGTTAGCATTCTGAATTTTGCACCAGAAAAAAAAACTGTTAGCATTCGGAACTTTGGCATAAGAAGAAACCTGTTTAGCCTTGGTAACTGTAAAAAAAAATGTCTCAAAGGGTTATTTTTAGTGAGACTAGAAAAAAAGTACAGTTTTGTACCTACCATAAATGTAGATGTTCGAGGATCCCCATTGCTGCAGTCCTTACTATTGGGTGTAGTCAGTCTTTTCTTGCCCCAGATGTCAGAAGACCCTAAAGACAAAGCCCAAAATACCTGCACCAAAAATATGTACAATATATACAAGAATATCAGCATGGAACCTCACCTACACAACCACCCCTAAACATAGAGGGGAAGGAGGAACATCTACATTTATGGTAGGTACAAACCCCATTGCTGCAGTCCTTACTATTGGGTAGAATCCCAAAGCAGAGGTAGGGAGGCTGGCAAATCATAAAGAAGCAGGAGCAGACAACATGCCTTGCAAAACAGCTGTGGCAAAACCAGCCCTAGACTTAGAGTAGATAGGAAGGTGATAATGCTTAGAGAAAGTATGCACTGAACTCCAAGTAGCTGCTTCCAAAATATCCTTAGTTGCCACCCCTTAGAAATGCTGTTGAAGTGGCAGTAGCCCTAGTGGAATGAGGCCTAATCCCAGCTGGAATCTCCTTGCCATGATGGGAATAACAAAATGCAATGCAAGAGCCAATCCACCTAGAAATAGTTTGTTTTGACACAGGCTTGCAACTCAAAGCAAAAGAAACAAACAACTGCTGAGACTGCCTAAAATCCTTAGTCCTGCTTAAATAATAATTGCCTGTGTACATCTAAAGTGTGCAAAATCTTTTCCCCTTTATTTTGGGGGTCTGCATAAAAGTAGGCAAATGAATAGTTTGGTTTAAAGCCACACTAGAAACCACCTTAGGCATAAAGGAAGGATTAATGATACCCTATCCTTATGGTAAATCAAAAGGGCTCTACTGCCATAAGGGCCTGCAACTCAGACACCCTTCTTGCAGAAGTAATAGCCAACAGAAAAGCAGTCTTCCATGACAAGTATTTCAATTCAGCAGTAGGCTCAAAAGGTTGTAGAGTAAGTTTTTCCAACACAAAATTGAGATCCCAAGCAGGAGTAGGAGCTTCTTATATTCTTTGCCCCTCTAAGAAACTGCTTGAACAAAGGATGCGAAAACAAAGGTGGGTCACAATCATAGTGAGCTGAAATTGCTGCAGCATGAATCTTAATGGAAGAGAAGGACAAACCTTTGTCCAATAACTCAGTAAGATATTGAAGAGCCACACTCAAATTAGGCTCAGAAATCTCCAAATTCTTCGCTGTACTCCAAAATAAAAATCTCTTCCATTTTACACTTTCCTTGTACTAGGTCTTCTAGCTTCCATAATCACATTTAAAACTTGTTGAGGAAGGTGAGACCTGTTGTGTTTCAACACAGAATATGCCAGGCTGTTAGATGAAGAGAGTGAAGCTTGACATTGAGCAGATGACCGTCCTTCTGAGATAACAGATGAGGAATCAGAGGTAAAGGCCATGGAGGCTTCTTTACCAGACTCGTAGTAGTGGGTACCAGTGTTGCCGAGGCCAATCTGGAGCTATCAAAATCATCCTTGGCCTGTCTTGTCTGACTTTTAATAGTACCTTTGGAAGAAGAGGCAGAGGTGGAAAGGCATACACATGAAGGTTTTTCCAACTGAAAGACAGAGCATCCACTTTCCAAGCTGTGTGATGAAACCCCTTTGTGCAATACTTTGGCAGCTGGTGGTTTAGTGGAGAAGCGAACAGATCTATGTCTGGAGTTCCCCATGACACTGTCAATTTCTGAAATACATGAAGATCCAGTTTCCACTCGTGGGGATCCATGATTTGCCTGCTTAACACATCTGCTAAGGAGTTCTGTGCTCCTGGCAGAAACCTTGCCTGAAGAGTTAGTTGCTTAGCTTAAGTCTCCCATAAAATCATTGCTTGCCTGCATAGAGGATAAGAATGTGTTCCTTGTTGATGTACCACATGACAGTTGTGTTGTCTGTTAGAATCAACACCTGCCCTGGAAGAAGTAACTCCTTGAAAGCCATTAATGCAAACTGGACTGCTAACATCTCCTTCATGTTGATATGTAGATGCTGTAGTCTGGCAGGCCACTTGTCTTGTATCCACTTTCCATTTAGATGAGCTCCCCAAGCAATGTCGAGGCATCTGTCGTTAAAATCTGGGGTCACAGAGAGTCCCTTGTTTAGGTGACATTCCTGAGCCCACCACAAAAATTCTTTTTGAAGGCAAGGTATTATTTGAATGACAGTGTCCAAATCCTGGCAGTGCTGTGTCCATACATTTTGAGATACCATTGTAGCTTCCTCATATGCAGTTTGGCATTGGGAAGCACCAGAATACAAGATGCCATGAACCCTAATGCTTGAAGGACTGTCCTTGCAGTCAGCACGGACTGATGAGATAGTTGATGGAAGTAAAGTGATAGACTCTTTTGTTTGTCCGGCGTTAAAAGGCCATCTGGGCTGCTGTATTCAGTCTCACACCCAGAAAGCACATGTCTTGAGAGGGTACTAGACTGGACTTTATTAGAATACCCTAGGCATCTTAGCACTGCTATAACATATTCCAGATGCTGTAGAAGGTCTTCCTTTTCTTGAGCCAGAATCAGGCAGTCGTCCAAGTAAGGATAGATTTGAATTCCTTGTAGCCTGAAGTAAGCTATCACTGGAGCCAGAACCTTTGTGAATACTCAGTAGATAAGCCAAAGGGCAATGCAGAGAACTGATAATGAGAATTTCCAGCTCTCGACCGCAGATACTTCCTGCAACTTAGCCTTATAGGCACATGAAGGTAAGCTTCCTTGAGATCTAAAGTTACCATCCAGTGATCTTTGCCCAACAGAGGTAAAAGCTGTTGTAACGTCAACATCTTGAACTTGGGAATGTCCAGATAAGTGTTGAGGATAGATAAATCCAAAATTGGTCTCCACGTGTTCCCCTTCTTTGGTACTAGGAACAGGCGAGAATAAAATCCTAGGCCCCTTTCTGATACAGGGACTGGCTGAATGGCCCCATCTGGAGTAACTGAGAAACCTGCTTGTGAGCCTCTTTTCTTTGTGGAGGAGGAACGCCTGGCATGCCTTTGAAAGGGGCATTGTGTGGAAATAAAACCTGTAACCGTGGTGAATGATATCCAACACCCATCTGTCTTGAGTAATTAAATCCCAATTTTCTTTGAAAAGAGACAGTCTTCCTCCCAAAGGAGCTGCCAGACGAGAATCGACTGGCAGCTGAAAAGGCAGGTCATTGGGTCTGTTTACGAAAGGACTGACCCCTGCCCTCACCAGAAGTCTGAGCAGGTGAACTCCTGTTCTAGGCCTAAAAGAACCTTGAGCCCTGCCCCTACCACGCCTAGACCTACCCCTAGACTGGGAATCATAAGCAGGATATGTCCACCCCTTAGCAGGCCAATTTCTACTAAACTTGGCTGCACCTGCAAAAATCTTTAACAGTTTGCATAGACTTAGCTTTGTCCTCCATTTTCTTTAAAACTGCTTCCACAGGCGAACCAAACAACACATCAGACTGTAAAGGAGCATCCAAAATCCTTGTCTTAACATGCTCAGCTAAATTCTGATCCCTCAACCAGGCATGCAAGAACAGAACTAGTGGCAGCCACCCTCGAGGAGGCCTGTACAGCATCAAAACCACATTGCAAAGAATGCTTACCCACTTGTTCAGACACATGAACCAAATCCAGCAACTCTTTACACTCAATACCTTCCGCCAAAGCATCCACCTTAGATTTCAATTGAGAAAGGAGATAATTTTGATATTTTAGCATGTGAAACTGACAATTCAACGCTCTCATGGCTAGAGTGGAAGAAGTATATACTTTCTTTCCCCACCTATCCAAAGCCCTTGCCTCTTTATCAGTGGGAACAGGATTTTTAACCACAGAGGCCTTAACACCTTTAGGCCCCTGAGAAACAGTTTCTGGATCCGCCCTAGGACTCTTAAACAAATACTTATGAGCTTCGGGCACCCTATAATACCTGTCAGGTTTAACAGGAGCAGGAGGCAAAGAGTCAGGGTTCAGGGAAGCCTCTGCAAAAACATCCTCCACCACATTCAACACAGGAGGTATAGCTAAGGGCCTATGCTGGGGTAAAAACAAGAATTCCCTAAGCCTTTTCCTGGAATCAGAGTAATCCTGGCCTTCCCATTTAAAGTGTTCCCTCATGGAATGCAGAGTCTCTGAAAATGAGAAATCCTCAGGAGGAGAAGCTGTAGGAGTGGAATCATCCACATCAGAATCAGAATAAGGAGGATACTCCTGCAAATCTTCCGCAGAAGACTCAGAAGCCTCTGAACACTGTTCAAAACTATCAAACTCCGGTTCCACCCTAGGCCTCTTATCAGGAGGGGGCATAGAACCTCTAATCATAGTAATCAAATCTTCTGCCATTTTAAGCATATGTTTCTTAGGAACAGAACCCGAAATGCTAGGAGAAGCCCCCACTGAAGCTGAACTTGGCCTACCTCTCAAAGAAGTTTTGGCAACAGAAGGAGAGGCTCTAACTACCTTGGGAAGAGAAGGAAGAACAGTTACCTGAGAAGCCCCCTCAGCCTGGCCTACCTCCTGAGAAGGCACATCCTGTAACAGTAAAGTTTCTGCCTGAGACTCCATGGAAACTCCTGGCAAAACCTCTGGCTCCACAGAGCCTTCTAAAGAACCGTTCATCAACCCTAGGCTTCGCTGTTTTGTCCTTTTTGCGCTTTCTTGCGGGCGCCGGAGCATCCGGCGGCATTTTATAATTGCAACGCTTCCCAAACACTAACCTGGCACAGTCTAACCTCCTCTTAATAGTGCGTTTGTTAAACCTAGCACAAGAGCGGCAACCAACAACGTCGTGCTCAGGCCCTAAACAAGGTATACACAAGGTATGGTAATCCCTATGAGGTATCTGTTTCCCACAAGAAATACAGTTATTCACTTTTTCTGACATCGGGTTAAATACTGAGGCAAGAAAAACAAAAAGCCAACTCTGCTTCGGTCTGAAACGAAATATTTCAGAACGCCAACCTGCACTCGCAAAACTGCTTCTGCATCGGACCATGCGGCAAAAGACTGAGGACTGGACAGCGGACTACACCCAATAGTAAGGACTGCAGCAATGGGGGACGAAGAACATCTTGATTAAAACCCTGTGCCTTCTTACTCTGGCACTCTCTCTATCTCCATGTCTATGTCTAGTAGGAAGGACTTAATTAGATCTCTTTGATCTCTTGGTACGGGGAATGCCTGAGGACTTTGGTGTATCAGAGAATATCCTTGCCTTAAAATACTTAAGACCCAAGAAACCTCAGTGATTTGTTTCCACTTTATTTAAATAGTCCAGTACAACCTGCTTGTGTTTTGTGTTTGGGTATGGAGGGGGGGTCTGATAAGGGAGGGAGATGGTTGGGTTGGGATCTGAAAAGTAGTACAGGGAAGAGCTCTGTGAAGTCATAGCTGTTCCCTTTTGGTGTCCCAGACCCAAGGGCTGCCAGGCTTCTATTTCTGATCTGTTGCCATTTTCTTTTGAACTGGCCTTTCTTCCTATTTGCCTGCTAATGCTTGTCTTGTCTTCAGTGGAAGGTCCAACGTCTAGTGGGGTAATTTCAATTATATGTTGCAAGGGGGTGAAACAGCTGTTGTCTTCCCCTTTTTACTTTAGATTCTTAAATATCTGCCCAACCAGGAATACAAACAGCAGCTTCTTCCTTAATGTGACACTGAGAAACTGCTTTCACGTGATCTGGAAGGAGCTGAGTCCCATACCTCTTAGAGCAAGAAATCTCGACAATGCCATTAATAAAGGTGGGACAGAGGCCCACAAATAGGGACAATTTTTAAATATTGGTCTTGCAAACTTAGAAAGTTGATAGAATAACATATTTTTGCATTAGCATGACTTTTCTGAAGGATGTGAAGTCTGAAACTCAAATATCTGTCATTATTTTCTAACTGGGTGTTTAGGTGAAATGGCAGTGGAGTTTTTAACTAGATTGTTTAATGAAATCTTGGAAAGTGAGAGGATGCCTGAGGAATGGACAAAAAGTGTTTTGGTACCAATTTTTAAGAATAAGGGTGATGTGCAGAGCTGTAGTAACTACAGGGGGATTAAACTGATCAGTCACAGCATGAAGTTATGGGAAAGAGTAGTGGAAGCTAGGTTAAGAAGGGAGGTGATGATTAGTGATCAGCAGTATGGTCTCATGCCAGGAAAGAGCACTACAGATGCGATGTTTGCTCTGACAGTGTTGATGGAGAAGTTCAGAGAAGGTCAGAAGGAGTTGCATTGTGTCTTTGTGGAGTTAGAGAAAGCATATGACAGGGTGCCTAGAGAGGAGTTGTGGTATTGTATGAGGAAGTCGGGAGTGTCAGAGAAGTATGTAAGACTGGTACAAGATATGTACGAGGGTAGTGTGACAGCAGTGAGATCTGCGGTGGGAGTGACGGATGCGTTTAAGGTGGAGGTGGGATTACATCAAGGATCAGCTCTGACTGACCGTGGACTATGATGTTTGCAGATGACATTGTGATCTGTAGTGAGAGTAGGGAACAGGTGGAGGAGACCCTGGAGAGGTGGAGATATGCTCTAGAGAGAAGAGGAATGAAGGTCAGCAGGACTAAGACAGAATATATGTGTGTGAATGAGAGGAAGGATAGAGGAATGGTGAGGATGCAGGGAGTAGAAGTGGTGAAGGTGAATGAGTTTAAGTACTTGGGATCAACAGTTCAGAGTAATGGTGAGTGTGGAAGAGAGGTGAAGAAGAGAGTACAGGCAGGATGGAGTGGGTGGAGAAGAGTGTCAGGAGTAATTTGTGACAGACGAGTATCAGTAAGAGTGAAAGGGAAGGTCTACAAGAGGATAGTGAGACCAGCCATGTTATACAGGTTGGAGACAGTGGCGTTGACAAAAAGGCAGGAGTCAGAGCTTGACGTGGCAGAGATGAAGATGTTAAGATTTGCACTGGGTGTGACGAGGATGGACAGGATTAGGAATAAGTATATTAGAGGGTCAGCCCAGGTTGGAAGGTTTGGAGACAAAGCCAGAGAGGCAAGATTACGTTGGTTTGGACATGTGCTGAGGAGGGATGCAGAGTATATTGGGAAAAAGATGCTAAGGATGAAGCTGCCAGGTAACAGGAAAAGAGGAAGGCCTAAGGTTTATGGATGTGGTGAGAGAGGATATGCAGGTGTGACAGAGCAAGATGCAGAGGACAGGAGGAAATGGAAGCAGTTGATCTGCTGTGGCGACCCCTAACGGGAGCAGCCAAAAGAAGAAGATTTTCTAACTTCAGTTTTTAATGATTTGCCACTAATTTGTCAGAAAAACATAATTTTATGAAAAAACGGACCAAAAAGAAGAGGCAAAAATCTGGACATTCTGTGAAAATCTGTGCAGTTGAGAGGGATGCTGAGTCCTCATTCTCCCACTGACTGATCCCAGCCGAATATGATAGTATGCTTGCCAACCAGGGAAGAGAGGCTGCATAACTTCTACACTTTATTTCTTTGAGTCTTGCTCTATTTCATCAACTTTGGCCATAACTTTTGGCAGGCAGTCACTATGGAACTGTAATATACATGTTTAGCAGTTCAGAACCCAGATGTCCAGGGTGGCAGAAGTGCATCAATATACAATGATGTTTTTATTCTGTCAAAACATATGACACATTCACTCAAGAGCAGTGAGAAAGTGAGAAGTCACTGCAGCACTCCTACCCATTATTACATAACTAGTACAAAAGGACCAAATATCTGGGGTAGACAACTTGAGAGGGCTTGACTTTTAATATTAAAACTAGTATTTGTAAATGCACAGTATTACTTTATTGTTTGAACGCAGATGTACCCTGGAATAAGACGACTGAAACAACCAAGTCTGAACAGTTGAAAGGAGGCACAAATCCTTAATACAGCACCATACACTTTATTAAACGAACGACTTTTCAATCCGCCAAAACAAAAGCACATTAACGCAATTCACCACACACTGCATTTTCATTTCAATAGACTTCTTCAGATGGAAACAAATGCATACCTGAACACACCCATCAATATATAATCTTGGGACTAATTGGTACACTTAATTAGAATAGTTAAGACAACCTCTCTAAATATTTAAAAAACTAAAATATATAATTAATATTTACCAAATGAAAAACATTTTAAAACACATACATTGTTCCTAAAATTCCATTCATAAAATATACAATATAATAATCATCTAATACATAGATTAAATACTAAGTACCATATAATTTAGTCATTAGAAAATGTCATATTTAGTGTTAAAAAAATTTTTCTTATAATCTATGGCACCATCTACTGTCAGAATTTATACTTGCACTGTCCTATATGCCAAAATTAATAAAATTTATGAAATTTAAAATATGTCCAAATATTTAGCAAATCAGTACATTTCATTAATACAAATCATTTCATAAATATAATTCATAATGTAAAACAGGGCTACAAATAATATTTAGCATTCATATATACGTAGCCTTAACAGATTATATATTGATGGGTGTGTTCTATTGAAACGAAAACGCAGTATGTGGTGAATTGCGTTAATGTGCTTTTGTTTTGGCGGACTGAAGAGTCGTTCGTTTAATAAAGTGTATGGTGCTGTATTAAGGATTTGTGCCTCCTTTCAACTGTTCAGACTTGGTTGTTTTAGTTGGACTTTGGAGCAGTGATTCCTTTTTTGGTTGATTTGTTTTGCTATGGAATCGGAAGAGGCAACAAATTCCAGGCCAACCACCCAGCGAAAAGGCGGGAATTTTGAGAAGATTGACATTTTATCGAACCAATTGTCACAGCTTATTGATCTGTTGACGCCTGCTAGTCAGCCTCTGCTGACATCATCACCTGGTGTTCCGGGGAACCAGGAAATGTTATCAAAAAATGAAAACGGCGCAAAACGAGCACCTTTAGCAGCAGTTCGTAGTAAGAGCCCTAAACCTAATACGAATATAGGAACTGCACTTTCCATTCAGGAGTTACCATCGGTTTTTAGGACAGAATCTGGTGCGAGTGTCGCGACTAACAAGGATGATGAAAACGTTAATAATGGGCATAAACAGTTTGGACAGAAGTATAAAACAGATTTTAAAAGTATCCTACATATGGAATATTGTTTTAAAGATAATAAAGCACCCTTACAGCATGAGGGTGATCATGAGTTAAAGTATGATCATAATGTTAAAATGTTGGATGATGTACTTTTCAAATATAAAAATCTTGAAATGGAGAATGCATACCTTAAGGAATGTTTGCGATTAAAAATTGTACCTAAAGGCTTAAGAGTTTTTAGATATTCTAATAAAGTGAAGGAGGGTAGTGTGTTCCATCACAAACTGTTAGATATATTTGACAATTGTGGGTTTGAAATATTAAAAGCGATTATAAGAGAAAACGATAGGGAAATGAAAGTTTTATTTAGTAAAATTGAAGTGATTAATCAAAAAATCACAGAGGATTTGCTATTTTCTGTGGAGGAAGGTCAGAGACAGTACTATGAAACATTACATAAGATTGAAAACAATATAAAAAATGCATATGTTAGAAAGAGTAGGAAATTAGAAAGAGATATTAGAGAATATAAGGACAAAGTTTGTTATCCTAAACCCAGATATTTTTCCAATAGGGAACAGGACGGGTTTGATAACGATAGGAGAGGAAGCAAATCTTTTGAACATGCGACGTATAGAGGAGACGAGTTAGGTGATCTTAATGATATGTCTGAATATCCCCCTTTAAGAAGATCAGACAGAATAAAAAACTACCAGTATCAAAAAAACTACAACTATGGGGGTGTGAGGGGCAACAAAAACAGCAACAACAAAAAATTCCAGCAATGGAATGGGTAAGAGATTACACGTTAGGAGTTTTAGGTAATGTTGATTCTATAGTTTCGCAAGGTTGTATTCATAAATATAAAGGCTATACCATATACAATTATAGTAACAACGAACTGAATGAAGTATATTTTTCCCTCCTATCAAAAGGTTTTAAATTTGTCCCTAATACGAAGGCTGATATCAGCAAAGTGCTTATAGACCTCAAGCTATTTTTAAGGAAGAAAAACTTGGAATTATTATTCCATGGACAAAATAGTATTAGTCAGAATGTTGAAGTATTGAGAAGAAAGAGTATGTATAACCCACCTTTACACCCACAATTAAAACATTTTGAGGTTTTAATGGAGAATAAACTCAGGATTGAACTTTCTAAGAATAGAATTATATACAATCTTACTAAGGAGGAAAATAGTTTATTAAGGGATATAAGGGAAT
This sequence comes from Protopterus annectens, assembly GCF_019279795.1. Lineage (NCBI taxonomy): Eukaryota > Metazoa > Chordata > Ceratodontiformes > Protopteridae > Protopterus > Protopterus annectens. The sequence goes on from NC_056729.1 coordinate 266,690,780, forward strand.
ATACCACAATAAGGGTTATGAAACCAGATAAAGGTGGAGGATCCGTTATTATGGATCATATTTTATATGAAGCTAAAATGATGGAAATTCTTGATAACCCAGATAAATATGTTAGAGCTCCTATTAATGAGTTTAATATAGGTAATAGGAAAATATATGTGGTATTAAACGACTTGTTGTTGGAAGGTTCAATAGATGTTGATACTTTTAAATACCTCCACGTGGAAAAACCAAAGGTTCCCACTATCTTTGGGGTACCAAAGGTACATAAAGATGCGTAAAATCCTCCAATGAGACCTATAGTTACTTCAGAGGGTTCAGTAAGCGCACCCTTGGCAAGATGGTTGGTTGTAAAACTGAAGGCTTTATCATTAGGAGGGCAGGGTATTGTTAAAGATTCTTGGGACTTGTTGCGAAATTTAACACAAGATATTTATGATGAAAATATTATTTTTATAACTATTGATATTGTGGATTTGTTTTCATCTATACCACATGATCAAGGGATGATGTGGTTTGAAGAAGCTTTGATAAAATATGGTATTTTTACTAATAATGATTTTTATCTTATTTTAACATTGATGGATTTAGTGATAAATAATAATTTTATTCATTATGAAGGAGAGTTCTTTAAGCAAATCCAGGGCATTGCGATGGGGGCAAGATGTGCCCCTAGGTATGTTAATATTATCTTATCAGCTTGGGAAGATAGATACATTATTAATTCAAATTATGCACAATATTGGAAGTTTTACAAGCGTTTTCTGGATGATATGTGCTTTTTATGGGTTGGCTCAGAGGATGAATTTTTGGAATTCTTTGAATATATTTCAGAATCTACTGAGTTTTTAAAGTTCACTTACAAAATTGACATGAACTTTTTAAATTATTTGGACATCACCATAGATAAAGGGGAGGATGGCTTTTTTTCAAAGATTTTTAGAAAGGAAACCTTCTCAAACTCGTATTTGGCTTTCAATAGCGCTCACCCCTATCATCAGAAAAAAGGTATAGTAAAAGGGCAATATGTGAGGGGTAGCCATATGACATCAAGAGAGTGTGATTTTGATGATGAATGTGGCAAGTTGACCACTATGTTCAAGGATAGAGGCTATCCAAAAGACCTCATAGAAATGATAGAGAAAGAGGTCAAGAGAGCTAGACAGGATAAATTTAAACCTATTTTAGGTTTAAAAGGTGATTTGAATGAGATAACACAAAAAGAATAAGTATGAAGGTGTGAGCAATTTTGTAGTGGATTTCAATGGTAATGCGCCTAAAATAAAGAAAATTTTAGAGGAAGAATGGAATAGGTTTGGAGATATTTCGGACCTTAAATGTATTTTTGATGAACCATTGAAATGCACATATAGAAGGGGCAAACGTTTAAAGTCTATGTTAGAAGGTAAATATGAGATGAAAACAGTTAAAGGAGGAAAATTAGGAACCTTTAAATGTGGACGGTGTTCCCAGTGCCCCTATATTTGTACAAAGGACACTATTTTTATAGCTAGTAGGGACAGGCTGATCCAGAGTAAATATTTTGCAAATTATGACACTAGTGGAATTGTGTATTTAGGATTGTGTGGCTACTGTGATGCATTTTATGTGGGAAAGTCGGAAAGAAAGCTACAAAATAGAATATATGAGCATTATTATGAGATTAAAACAAAATGCACTAATAATGCTCTATACAGGCACAAATTAAGTTGCCAGGAAGCAAAGTTTAGCTTTTTGTATTAGAGGTGGTGGATAAAGACGTTAAGGGGTGGCCCATGGGAAACCTCAATTGAATATAAAGAATTCTTGTGGCAACTTTCCTTGGAAGCAAATAAACTTCCAGGTTTAAATGATGCGATCTCACTGGTGCCTGTTTTGAAGTTGAGATCAGCAAAGCTATAGTCCTCCTGTTTATGCATTGTTAAAGCTACGTATATATGAATGCTAAATATTATTTGTAGCCCTGTTTTACATTATGAATTATATTTATGAAATTATTTGTATTAATGAAATGTACAGATTTGCTAAATATTTGGACATATTTTAAATTTCATAAATTTTATTAATTTTGGCATATAGGACAGTGCAAGTATAAGTTCTGACAGTAGATGGAGCCATAGATTATAAGAAAAAAAATTTTTAACACTAAATATGAAATTTTCTAATGACTAAATTATATGGTACTTAGTATTTAATCTATGTATTAGATGATTATTATATTGTATATTTTATGAATGGAATTTTAGGAACAATGTATGTGTTTTAAAATGTTTTTCATTTGGTAAATATTAATTATATATTTTAGTTTTTTTAAATATTTAGAGAGGTTGTCTTAACTATTCTAATTAAGTGTACCAATTAGTCCCAAGATTATATATTGATGGGTGTGTTCAGGTATGCATTTGTTTCCAACTGAAGAAGTCTATTGAAACGAAAATGCAGTGTGTGGTGAATTGTGTTAATGTGCTTTTGTTTTGGCGGACTGAAGAGTCGTTCGTTTAATAAAGTGTATGGTGCTGTATTAAGGATTTGTGCCTCCTTTCAACTGTTCAGACTTGGTTGTTTTAGTTGGACTTTGGAGCAGTGATTCCTTTTTTGATTAATAAGATGACTGAAAATAAAGAAAAGATGAAGAACTTGGGGGCCGGGTCACAAGCAATGTGCAGATGTAGTGTTAAAAATGAAAGACAAAAAGTATGGTGTGAATACAGAAAGAAAGCGTTGGGGGGGGGATAAAGGAATTTAGAAAATGTGAAGGGGGTTACAGCATATGTACAAGATAGAAGGCAACAATAGTGGGTCAGGATACAATATATCTGGGTACACTGTGCAGGCACGGCCCTAAGTAAGACATTTTCTCAGGAGAGTTTAGGTAACTCCTATTTTGTAAATTCAGGTTCAGTATGAGAAGAAATAAGACTTCAGAGTATCTTAAATTGGAAAGCCTTTTTAATTTGTTGTAAGTTTCTTTTAGAACTAGCAAGGAGTACAGGAAAATGCTATGGTAGGTAAAGGAATTGGTAGCTTTGGTAGCTTTGAAAAGATACTGTGACTGCAATATAAATGTGCATGAGATGAGGGGCTCTACTGATGGATGACAGCTTGTAGAGGTGGCTACCTCTAAGCTGAACAATGGATGTGGTGAGCCATTTCCAACAGCGTAAAAATACAAAAACAAGAAAGCTCATGCCAGCTGATTGCTCTAAGAGTAAGTCATGAGAATTATAACATTTCACTTACCACTTACTTATCTAGTGTTTAAGAATTTGACAAGGATTCATGAATATTATGCTAAATATATGGCTTACTAGAATGCAAAAACACAGTTTCTCTGGAAATCACAATGCCACTCCAAGCCTCACTGCCATTTTCCACTACATGGATCTCATAATCAAAGATGTGCAAATTAACCTCTAATGATTATTCACACAATACATAAATTAGTTGGTAGGGGGCAATACAAGAGACAGTTGCACTCTTAACAAATCATGATGTGTACTCTGTGCAGCTATCCCCTGAAAGTGTAAAACTAGGTGATTTTGGATCGGGGCAGGTGGGCAGGCTAGGATGGAAAGGTGTGATGGCTTGCACTACCATGCAACAATCAGTGTGTTGTGATAGCTGTCACCCAACCACTGTACACCTGTCTGTTCTTCCAGCTTTGTTATACTTAAGGCATGGATCTAAGCAACATTTATGCTGTGTATCACCCTTGTGCTACCCAAGCAACACTAAGTTTGTATGCAAATATGAAAAATGTCACAAGTCATTTACTTACAGAAGGTTATAGCTTGTACAAACAGGTGATTTAAACACAGTGTTAGGTATTTCCTGAGAGTGAGTGGGTGTCACACCTCTCAACTGTCCAGATTTTCACAGAATGTCCACATTTTTTGCCTCATAGTTTTGGTCTGTTCCTCACAAAATTTGTGGTTTTCTGGCAAATTATTGAGGATTGAAGTCTATAAATAATGAAAGACATTTGAATTTCAGACTTCACATCCTTCAGAAAATGCAGACTAACACACCTTTTTATTCTAGCAACTTTCAAGGATTATTAGAGCAATATTTAAAAATGTTTCCTATTTTTTTGCCTCCCCCCATCATGTGTGGCTTTGTACAGATTTCTTGTGCTAACAGGCTGAGAGGTATGTGGTTGTGGTTATGTTCTGTGAATCTTGAGGCCAGAATATGTAAACGATGGAGTATGTATAAGAAATATATATGCTAGAGACAGACCAGCAAAGGGGGGAGGCTAGAAGGATGGAAATACAAGTGTGTGCACCAGGGTCTAATCTGCAAGTGATCAGGAACTAATGAAATATAATATGTGCAGAAGAATGAACTGCAAGGTGAGGCAGTCTGGGTAATACACTTTATAAAACATTATGCTAGGAACAGTACTGCAACAGAAGGACAAAAGGGTAAGACATACAACAGTTTGTGCTGGGGACTGAAATGCAAAGTTGTTGTGGAGATATGTTTAATAAAACTGAGTGTTAATCATACTTCAAGGAGGGATGCAGTAGGAACTATGACAGTGTATGCCAGTTACTAACCTGTTTTAAGGATGTTGGGACAAATGTGTGTCTGTAAGAAGGGACAGTGTAGGGGAGGGGTGTGTATCTTTCTCACGTATATCCTGGGGATGGGTAACATATGTTCTTTGTGTACCACTGTATGCTTACAAACCTCACGACTGCACTAGCAAGGACATGTGGCAGAGGCCTTCATTATACTACCAGGACAAAAATACAAACCATTCCTAGACTGCCACATTTTATTGTCCCAGGCAGCAACAACATGTGAAATATGTGATTGGTAATTATTCATGAAACCTACAGTCAGTAAATAACTGCACATGTAATGGCTATATAAACACCAGGCTGACTATCTTTGTCCTTTTTAGTTTCTCTTCTTTCATTGTTAACCTTTCCATCCCCCACCTTATCCATTTTTTTACAACAAAATCATAAATAAAGCTATTTTATGAGCTTGTCCAAAAGCTAAAACAATCCTTGCAGGCGATGTTTTTTATGAAGCCCTATGCACTGCACGACAAAGGGCAAAACGTGTATCATCATATGACTGGTTATGAAACTTTGATGCATATGTTTAACATGAGTAGCTGCCAAGCAATTATGAGTCACAGTACAGTTTTGCAGAAGTTACACAGGATATAGAGTAATTTCCCTGCCCCAATCCTACCCCAACCACTTGAACTTCTACTGCACGTTTACTGTTTAACGCTATAAATCTGATTCTGTGCCACTATGTTTACTCAGCACTCAACACTAATCATTACAACATATTCTTTAGAGTAGAGACATGAAAGTAGCTCTAAAATGCAGTATCCAAATAGCTAACTAGAAATTCTGCAACTGCAAAACATGCATGACCAATGAGAAAATGTGCCAGTTACTGAGGGATGCTATTGCTGCTGAAATCAACTGACCAGAGAAGAAACTGCCACTTTATGTAATACAATTAAACTTATTCCGTCATGTAACATCATTCGTGCCAAAAGACTTATACATTATTACATTCAAATGCCAGGGATTTCTTTTAAATGCTCTCATAAAAAATTCATTTCAGTTAAACATCAAAATGGAGAGTGCTTTAAATCACGCTACGGCTTTAATATTTCTTTGTAAGTATATTTACATACATGCACCAAGGCCAGGGTAACAATGACATTTTTTCACTTCCAAATACCAAAAGTGAAATTATCATTTCAACCTTTTCACACTTCCAAGGACCAAACTGGTGTGCTGCGTGTGTGTGAAAACAATGTCTCAGATGGCCAGAAAATTGATTTGTACAAATTGCCAAATCTCTGGTATATTTGAAGGCAGCTTACAAGCAAAACACAGGAAGGTAGATTAGCAAAGGGGTAAGAAGAAACCTACCAGACGACCATGGAGGTATGGAGTACAACTGCTTAGTAGGAGGCTGATTTGGAGTTGGCTGTACCTGGTTGGACTATCTGTTATACAGAGTTGAAATCTAGGAATGGAGAGGCCTAAAACCTTGTACTTTGGTTCTAAGAGTTTTCACTTGCAGAAAGGGATAAACAGATAGCATACATGTAGGTTTCAAAAGCTAAGTGAACTGGTGTTTATTTTTCATTTTCCCTATTGTTATTCAACATAAAACATGATTCCTCCGGAATTTAGTTGGGCTTTATAATACGAGTTGATTATATTTGCTAGATATCTCAAACAGAATAATCATAGTTGGCTGAAAAAAATAAGTAGAAATCACATTTGGTAAAAAAAAATCCCTTAACTAAATCACATTTGGTCCAAAACAAGACCAAATAATTTAATTCTACCACAAATTAAATAAACAAATTCCCAAAACATACAAGAACCACAAGGAAAACTACAAGTATATTTTTCAAGAAGGCAAGCCCCCTTTGCTCCTCCTCACACTCCTTAACTCAAATCTGCCATCTCCACAGTTGTATCAACGCAAAACAAGAGAAAAATCTCCCACAAGAATGCAACCACTGTCAGTGCACACTTATAAATTCTACCAAGTGATTTCCCATAGAAAACAGCAATCACAGTTGCATACACTGGCATTATTTACTGACTGTATTTCTTACTAACTAAGAAGGATGTCATTAGCTGTATGAGATACAGGGCAAATATATCACAAATTAAAACATCCTGCAAAAATCAGCTAACTAAACCACTGCTCAGGGCTCAGCTTATAAAAACAACTACTACATTCATGCGACTAATTTAACTCTACCAAGTGAATATGCTACCAAATGTGAGTTCTTCGGTGACTCTACTATTTGGCTGCTCTACCAAATGAATGACAGCCATATATCTATATATGTATAGGTTCATAGGTATTTAATAGGCTAACAACCAAAAGGGCCGTTTTAAGCATAGCTATGCATCCCAAATCTCTGACAAGTTCTGGTATGTGTAAGCAGGGACGCTGGAGGTGAAACATTTGCAAGCAGGGACCTGGGAGATGAAACATTTACAGGTTGCCTATGTCCATTACAGACATAGGTACCAAAGTAGGGATGAATTTCCTGTTCCCCAACCAATTTTCCAAATTACACGAATTGGTTTAGAGAGGTACTCTGCTTCACATGGATGGGGACCTTGTTCCAGAGAAGGGGTAGTCTCTGGGATACATACCTCTCTCTCCAGCAGGTCCTATTTATATCACAGGCAAGGTTTAAGTATTTAGAACTGGTAATTATGGTGCTGTTTTTTGTGGATATGCAGGAGGCCCATCAGAGTGGGGTCTGATAATGTCTTGTATGCCAGGCATAGATCTCCCCTCAGCAGCCTGTAGGAGACAGAAAACAAGGATAGGGCCTTGAGGTGGTTTCCATAGGACATGTAACTTACTCTATGTATTCCTTCAGTGAGCAACCTCTGTGGATGCTCCATTTGTTGGATATGCCTGGTTAGGTACATGCCAAAGGAGGAACTGTACTCATTGATAGGTCTGATGAATGCAGAATACAGTGGACCTAGATGCCATAACTTTGTTTATAAGCTGCACAAGATAGAATAATTTCTTCACCACTGTACCAAGTGATGGTCAAAGGTTAGATTATTGTCTGTCTGTGTCCCCAAGTCTCTGACTACTGGGTCAACTCTTAGGGGTGTGCTGTCAATAAGATCGTTACCATGGGTGGATGACTTCCTGAAGGATACTGTTATGCATTTCTTGGCACTTAGTTTTAGTCAATGACTGACACCAGTTGTGTGTCTGCGACGGCCCTTCCTGGAGAACATTTGTGACATTGGATCGTGCTATCCCAAACAGAACCAAGATGCTATCCTCCAAAAAAAGGAAGCAAATCTGGTGGTCCCCTGCCATAAACAAACTGTACAACAGAAGGAAGAAACTGTTGCAAAAGACAGTAAAATCCCATGAGTGGAGGAGCTCCCTGGTCAGCCTCAGTAAGAAGTTGTGATCCCTTATAAGATCCTCCTAAGCTAGCTACGAAAACAAAATCACCACTAAATCCAAGGACAACTACTAAGCATTCTATAGCTATGTCAAGAATCTAGATGGCAACACCCAGATCTGCTCTGAGTTACAGCACAAAGGCACGAAAATTACAGAACCAACTGATATTGCCAACATCCTGGCAGATAGGTTCAGTAGTTTTAGTCAATGACTCTGACACCAGTTGTGTGTCTGTTACAGCCCTTCCTGGAGAACATTTGTGACCATGGATCGTGCTATCCCAAACAGAACCAAGACGTTATCCTCCAAAAAAAAGGAAGCCAATCTGGTGGTCCCCTGCCATAAACAAAATGTACAACAGAAGGAAGAAACTGTTGCAAAAGAGAGTAAAATCCCATGAGTGGAGGAGCTCCCTGGTCAGCCTCAGTAAGAAGCTGAGATCCCTTATAAGATCTTCAAAAGCTAGCTACGAAAACAAAATCGCCACTAAATCCAAGGACAACCACAAAGCATTCTATAGCTATGTCAATAATCTAGATGGCAACACCCAGATCTGCTCTGAGTTACAGCACAAAGGCATGAAAATTACAGAACCAACTGATATTACCAACATCCTGGCAGATAGGTTCAGTGCTAACTTTACCCCTCTCTCACCCCTTAAAGGACCAATATCTATACAGGAAGAATGCAGAGTCCCTGTAATCACAACTACGCAGGTAAAAGCTGCACTCTCTAAAGTCAAAAACACAGCATCCATGGGACCGGACAACATCCCAGACTGTGTTTTACACGAACTTCAGAACGAACTGGCTCCCCACTTAAGCACCATGTTCAATAATAGCCTCACATCAGGCTTTGTGCCCACTGAATGGCACACAGTAACAGTTATCTCACTCCACAAAGGGGGAGCCAGCACTGATCCTGGGAACTATCGACCTATTAGCCTGACGAGCCTGGTCTGCAAGGCCATGGAACGTATCATCATGGAACTCATAAACAAAGACATTGGTAACCTCCAAACTCTGGATCCCACCCAGTTCGGGTTTGTGAAAGGCAGATCATGCCTCCTGAACCTGATTGACTTCTTTGAGGCAGTCACCAAAGCCGTGGATGAGAGTAAGGTGGTTCACACAGCCTACCTTGACCTCGCCAAGGCTTTCAACACCATCCCCCATTCTGGAATTATAGCTAAACTCACTAAACTAGGTATAAATCCCTACGTCACAAGATGGGTTGCCAACTGGCTCACTGACAGAACCCACACTGTAGCAGTGACAAGTGGAGTACCACAGGGTTCCATCCTGGGACCTCTCCTGTTTGGTATCTACTTCTCTGAAGTACAGGCTAACACAGAAGACCTCTGGCTAATGAAGTTCGCAGATGACTGCAAACTAGGAGCCATAGTCAAATCCCCAAATGATGTGGACATCCTACAGAAGGGCCTCACTGAGACAGATGCCTGGTGTCAGAGCCATGGCCTCAAGCTCAATGCCAAAAAGTGCAGTGTCATCCCATTTGGTAAAAACTCTGTACCCATGAACTACCACATAGGCAGCAATCTACTTAACACTGAATGCATGATAAGAGACCTTGGGACCCAGGTGGACAGTAGTCTCTCCTTTGATAGTCACATCGCCACAGTAGTCAGGAAGTCCTTCTATGTGGCACACCTCATCATAAAAGGGTTCTCATCCAGGAAAAAAAGAGGTCATTGCTCCCCTCTACTCATCACTCATTAGACCCATTATAGAGTACAACGCCCCTTTTGGAATGTACCTCACAAGACATCTGCAGCGGCTGGAAAGGCTACAGAAGTACCTCACAAAGAGGATTACTGGCCTCAAACAAATACCCTACACTGACTGCCTCAAAAACTCCAGCTTTACTCCGTAGCATATCGCCTACTCAGAGGTGATCTCTGCCTAACATATAAAGCTATGTCAAACCCAGAGCTGGTGGACATGCTACACCTAAAGAAATCCCAATCCCTCCGAGCTACACACTCTAGGGACCTAAACCTTGTCACCACAATAAACAAAACACGCTGGAGGGATAGATTCCTGTCCCAGAGACTTCCTATACTCTGGAACAAGCTACCCATCTATGTCAAGCAAAGTTCTTCATTAGCACTCTTCAAGAAAAATTTTGATGAGTGGATGGGAAATAGGAAATACACCCCAGGAATCACTTCTGTGTCTCTGCTGGACAGTGGCACAGGAAAATAACTTTCTTGGGTGGCGTAAGCTATGGAACCTTGCTGGCTAGGCTTACGTAGGCCCTTGGGCCAATAGCCTCGTACCTACCTATGAACCTATGAACTTATGTGTGATTCAATGACAGCTCCTAATTTGCAAACATTTGCAAATTTAGTCAGCCAGAGGCTGTTGACATTGGCCTTGACTTCAGAGAAGTAAATGCCAAAAAACAGCAGTCCCAGGACAGATCCCTGCAGGACTCTGCTTCTGACTGGCCTCTTTGTTTATAGGTGGTTACTGGGCTATTGACCCAAAGGTCTTTATAAGCCTAACCATGTGTACCCAATATAATACTAGAGAAACCCAATATAAAGGATCTTGCCTAAACTCGAGATCTTAGTTAGCAATGACTGCCCATATCTAAGAGGGTCATGGGTGAAATCCTGGCAGGAATTTATAGTTTCCCATACAGTCATCCACGCTATGCTTAAACAGGGTCATAGAGGGGCTTTGCTTGATGTAAACTGGTAGCCTATTTCAGAGGAGAGGCAACCTCTGAGAGACATATCTGTCTCCCCAGCAGGTCTTATTTATGTCGCAGACCAGGTTAAGGTCCTTGGAGCAAGTGACTCTTGTCCCATTTGACTTTTGGACATACAGCATTTTCATTAGGTTTGGATCGGAGATTGCTCTGTAGGCCAGGCACAAGTCTCTTCTAAGTAGTCTGTATGCTACTGAGTACAGTAACAATAACTTCAGTCTGTCAATGTATGATATGCTGGAGTCCCTGAATTTTCTTGGTTAGAAATTTCTGAGGTCTGTCAAGTTGCTGCAGGTGCCTGGTAAAGTACATACCAAAGGCAGCATTGTATACGATTAATGACCTAATGAGGGTTGAGTATAGGGTTGCTATGACCTCTTTCTCTCTTGAGGCAATGCCTTTGCTAATGAGGTATGGAATGTAGAATGCCTTCCTTACTACAGTAGACACATAGTGGTCAAAGTTTAGGCTACAGTCAACTTGCATTTCCAAGTCTCTCACTACTGAGTTGCTACTTAGGTTATTATTATTTATATGATACTCTGCAGGGATATTGTTTTTACTAAAGGGGATAATAATGCCAGTTGGCAACCCAACTGATGACATAAGGGTTGATATTCAACTAGGAGAGTTTATCAATGATGCCCAAATGTGGGACTGTGTAGAAGGCTGCATGCATGCATTTGCCTTCGTTTGTGGCTCTGGTGACATTTTTCAAAGAAGTCCACCAGGTTTAACAGGCATGATAAAACCAAACTGTGTCAGATCAAGGGTTTGGAGATCACCTGTATCCTTATTTATATGGCCCATGATAATCTGTTCCATGGCTTTACAGATAAGGCTGGTAAAGCTTAAGGGTCTGTAGTTCCCAGGGTCCGTTGCTGTACCCCCTTTATGAAATGGGATGACGGTTGCTGTTTTCCAATCAACAGGGACAAAACCAGTACTCAGGCTGTGGTTGAAGATAGTACCTAATGAAGTTGCTAACTCATGTTTTAGACCATGTAAAATGCAACCTTGGATGCCATCAGGTCCCATAGAAGCTGTGTTTTGGCCTTGGAGAGAGCATCAATGACTTGCTCTTTGGAGATGCAAGGTGGGGAAGATGTAGAAGGAGTGCTTTCTGGAGTGTTTGCAGGGGACAGTGTGGTGAAATTTTCACCAAACCTGTCAGCTAATAGGTTAGCCATTTTTGCAGGATCAGTGTGTGTGATGCCATCCACAGCTAGTTCTGCACATGTCTGGGTCCTACCTTTTAGGTTACGGATATAGTTGAAAAATGCCTTACGGTTATCCTTAGCTATGGTTCATAGGATCATAGGAGGTGACTAGGCTAACAGTTCCAATGCCCTTACAAGCCCAGCCAAGTTCAACCCATGTTCCCAAGGGTTTCTCGTTCAAGCAGACACTAAAATCAGCATCTACTGCCCCTGTTCAAGAGGGACACAGGTGGAACACCCGGGGTGAATTTCCAGTTACCCATCTAATCATCCAAACTGCGGGTTAAATAGTGGCAACAAGGGGCTTGTTTAACATAAATAGGAAACTTGTTCCAAAGGTGGGGCAACCTCTGTGAGAAATCTGTATCTCCAGCAATTTCTGTTGATGTCACATGCCAGGTTAAGGTCCTTTGAGTGAGTGACCCATATGCCACTTGACTTGTGAATGTGCAGCATTTCCATCAAAGCTGGGTCAGAAATTTCTCTGTATGGAAGCACAGGTCACCTCTAAGCATCTGTATGATACAGAGTAAAAGTGGCAATAATTGCAGTCTGTCCACATAAGACAGATCTTGAAGACCCTGAATTTTCTTTGCAAGGAGCCTTTGTGGTCTCTTCAGTTGCTGCATGTGTATAGAAAGGAACATACCAAAGGAAGCATTGCACTCTGTTACTGGCCTGATGAGGGAAGAGTACAGGGATGTTGTAACCTCTTTTTTTCTGCAGGCACTGCCCTTACTTACTTATGAGATGAGCAATATAAAATGCCCTTCGTACCAATGTGGAGACATGGTGATCAAAGTTAAGGTTGCTGTCAATCTGTGTGCCTAGATCTCTCACCACTGACTGTGTGCTTATGGTATTGCTATCAATGTGGTAGTTTGCAGGAACATCACCCTTGCCAAAGGGGATGATAATACATTTTTTTGGATTAAGTTTAAGACCACGACTTTGGCACCAGTCATTAGTCTGCATAAGACCTTCTTGCAGGATGTTGACATCTCTAGAGGTTTCAATGATAGCTCCCAGTTTACAGTCATCAGCAAACTTTGTCAGCCACAGTCCTTTAGTTTTAGCCTGCATTTCGGAGAAGTAGATTCCAAACAGTAGGGGGTCCCAGGACTGATCCCTGTGCAACACCACTAGTTGAAGGTCTGCTGGAGGAGGTGGAGTCCCCTATTTTGACAGTATGAGTTCTATCAGTGAGCCAGTTTGTAACCCACCTGGCAATATATGGGTTGATACCCAGCTGGGTAAGTTTATCCATGATGCCTGAGTGGGGGATTGTGCCAAAGGCCTTGGCTAAGTCTAGGTAGGCCGTAGGCACAGATTTGCCTTCATCTAGGGCTTTGTTGACTGTCTCGAAGAGGTCCACCAAGTTTAACAGGCATGATCTCCCCTTGACAAAGTCAAACTGGGTGGGGTCAAGTATTTGGAGATTTCCTATACCTTTGTTAATAAGGCCCATGATGATTCATTCCATGGCCTTGCAGATAAGGCTGGTCAGGCTCATGGGTCTGTAGTTCCTTGGGTCTGTGGATGAACCGCCATGTTCAAAGGGATCACGGTAGCTGTTTTCCACTCCACTGGGACAAAGCCAGTGCTTAGGCTGTGTTTGAAAAGCATGCTTCTCAGAGATACTATGGAAATTGTTTATGCCACCCCTTAGGAGAGTATAATTAGATTTGTTTATACCTTAGTATAGTTATCAATACCATCTTTGGGAACAGGAGCTTGGAAATTGTTTATGCCACCCCTTAGGAGAGTATAATTAGCTTTGGTGAATTTCTTTAGCCTGATTTCACCTAAGAGGGGTTCAGGTGTTATAGCTACTTCAAATATGACTGATTTGTGATCAGATTTAATCAGTGAGGGTCCTATACTTGTGGTGGTGCAACAATCACCCATGTTGGTGAAGACCAGGTCGGGAGTATTTGATCCCCTTGTCGGGTTGCATACTATTTGTTCCAGAGCATTAGTATTAACAAAGTCCAGGAACCTTTGTGCAAGCATGTTGGTACGTATTGTGACAAAAGGATGTACTGCCAGCACAGCTAGCTAGAATTTATGTTGGTAAAACCGATAGATTGCTGAAAGATAGAATAAGAGAGCATATATATCATATTAAAAAGAAAAGCATATTTAATGCCGTTGCAAAGCATGTGTCTGAGACAAGTGAAAGATATAGTTTTAAATTTATGGTCTTAGGCAGATGTTATCAGAATAAGAGGGGGGGGTGATATCAGAGCTAGAACGGAAGAGTTAGAGGCAAAGTGGATTGTGAGGTTGAGCGCAGATGTAGGACATGGCTTAAATGACCATGTGCCAGTGAGACCCATTTTAAAAAATAGACCATTGCATAGGTGATGTTTTAAATGTGTTATATGTGTAAATATTTTTCTGTATTTGCATTTGATGGTACATATTTTTAAATGTATACATTTTTTATATGTTTTTAGAAGCATTTTTCTTTAAATAGTTTTGTCATGTGATTTGTGATGACAGTATAAAATGGGTGTTTTGGCAAGAATGCAGATACACCTGAAGTAGCATTTAGTGAAAGCGCTTGTGTTAATAAACAACTGTGTTGGTTGAAGAAACTGGAGCCTTGCCTCTTCTTTTTTTCTGCATTTACTCTTGGACCTTTGGTGGCTTACTGTAGAGGCACCTGGATTTTGTTGGTTTTGCTTTTCATTTTCATTTTGTTCTTTTCCAACCATTCCAGAATTATGGCTACAGGAAATGAGAATATTGAGCTAAGTTACAATCCTGTAACAGATTTAAAATGATTTAAAATGGACTGAATTTAATATTAACTTGTCCATTGATAAGGTGAGCGAAAATAAGAATCCACTGCTTGAAAATACATGTACTGTGGAAGGAACTAATTTTCCTAACATTGACTTTATTGCACTGAAGAGTGACGTATTTTCCTTGGAGAAAGATCTATGTAAACTTAAACGTGTGCAGTATGAAAAGTTTCATTTAGAAGTGTGCGTTGCAGAGAAAGTAATACCCTGTGGGTTAAGGGTGTTAAAGATGCCTACTCAAACGGACTGTGATCCTGTGCTTTTAAGTGAATGGCAGCAACTAAACCTAAGCACAAGTTTGGGTTATTTAAAACTGTTGGTTGCTGCAGCAGGCAGGGAAGAGACAACTGTACTAAACCTAATTAGGAAAAAATATGTTGATCTCTACAGAAAATGTGGTGCTGAAGTGACTTTAAAACCAGTAAATGACTTGATGGACAACGCTGTGACCTATGCTAGAAAATTGCTCCAAATTAAGCTAAAGAAACTACAAAGAGACCGTACAGATTTTGCGCTGGGCAATGTGTTCACGTGGCCACAAGAGTCCAATACAGCCATGGAGCACACTGGCATAGCGAGAATGATGGAGACAGCGGCCTCAGCAAATCAGAGTGCGCAAATAGAGGCAACATCTAATTCGGTGGCTGTTAATACACAGGAAGAAGAGGAGGGGCGGATTCAAAGCCCAGACGAAGGGAGACACAGCGCGTTAAACACGACGGCAACTGGAGCGAGAAAAAAAACTTTCTCCACAGTAGTGGAAGTTCACCGTGAAGAGAATGGTAATATCTCCAGACCAGGAAGGCAGAACATGGAAAGTACCCCCCTTTTTTACACCCACATGGACAGTTGAATCTGACTTTTCCACTTCCAACCAGGGAAAGGTCTACAAGCAGAGGACAGTACAGAAATCAGCAGAGAGGGAGAAGTATAATGCAAAACAAAAGGAAATATGTAGAAGAGATGGTTGAGTCCATACACAATAAAGAAAGCTTTCTTGAATGTAAAAACTTAGTAGTTACCTATCATCAAATATGTTAACACAATATGAACTTAATGTTTTGGAAAAAGGTTTATCCTTTATCCCCACAGCTGATATGGACATTACAGAGATTGTTTTTGATATTAAAATGTTCACTCACAACTTAATGCTTAAAATTATGATTGATAATAATGAAAGTGTAGAAACTTTTAATTTTAGGAAGCCCAGAAATTTGTTTGTTAACGCTTTTGAGAAACTTTGTTTAGAAGATGTATATAAGTTGTATTATGAAGAGAAAAGTAAACTGAATAAGAAAAAAAATGGCATAATATAACAAAAAAAAAGAGTTTGAAGCCCTGATAGACCTCCAGATGGATCCCACTATCATGATACGACCAGCTGATAAAGGTGGACAAATAGTCATTATGAGTAGAGAAGACTATGATGCAAAGATGCATGACTTATTGAAAGACACTAAGTTCTATAAATTGATTTCCCCTTCACAAGTGAGATGAATGATAGAGAAAGTATACAGTGAACTTAAAAATTTAGAAAGTTTGGGCCTTATAGATGATGGTCTTCTAAAGTATTTTTTAATACAAAATCCTCTCACTCCTAAATTCCAAGGATTACCGAAGTTACATAAATGTAAGGTAAATCCCCCTATGAGACCAATCATAGCAGGAAGGGATTGGTGCACAGAATCCATTTCCATATTTTCGGATAAAAATCTTAGGAATTTATTGAGTAAGTCAGAATATATTTTAAGAGACACTGGACATTTTATTAGAGATCTGCATGAGTTTTCCAGGAAGGAAGAAATTACTGAACTTACTTTGTTGGTTGCACTTGATGTAATTTCTCTTTTCACAGTAATCCCGAATGAGCTTGGAATTAATAGTGTCACAGAGTTACTAGAGAAAGATGGAAATTACACGAGAGAAAGGATACAGCTAATACAGATCTTATTGAAACTAGTGCTTGAGAATAACATCTTTAAGTTTAGGGTCAGAATATACTGGCAGTGCAATGGTGTTGCAATGGGCACATCATGTGCCAACAGTTATGCGAATGCGGAGATGTCAGCATGGGAGGTAGAGAATGTGGAAAGGGGTCCCTATAAACAGCACATACTGTTTTTTCAAAGGTTTGTAGATGACCTCTTCCTGTTATGGAAGGGGTCAGTAAAACATTTATTGGATTTTGTGAAATGGATTAATAATTCAACACCATTCCTTAAATTTATACTGACTTGGTCTTGCTCTGAGGTGAATTTCCTGGATGTTAGTATAGTGAGAGGAGAGGAAGGGGAATTAAGTACAAAAATGTATAGGAAAGAATGTCATGCCAATAAATTGCTAAGGAAAGATAGTATGTATCCCAAGTATGTGTTATGAAATGTCGCACATAACCAGTTGTATAGGGTGTCAAGGCTTAATGTTAAACAGAATGACTTTAAACAACAAGCAGAAGTAGTAAGTACAGAGTTGGTGGAAAGTGGATACAATAAGGATGAAGTACGTAGTAATATGATAGAGACAGAAAAATTAAGGGGTACGAGAGCAAAGCCCTATTTTTCAGAACCTTGTGAAAGCTCTGGGGCTAATAAAATATATAATAATAGTAAGCTTACAATGTGTGTTAGTTATTCAAGAGACGTAAGAAAATATACCAATATTATTAATACTCATTGGAATCTCTTGACCACAGATAGGCAAGTGAGTAAGTTTCTGGACCCACATCCTAAGTTTATGTTTAAGAACAAAAAGTCATTGAAAAGGAGACTGTGTACACCGAGAGATCAGATAGGGCATTCTAAAGATAGAGGGACTAAACCCTGTAAGAGATGTCAGTATTGTGAATATATAGATGTAGAAACAGAATTTGAACATCCAGATTCTTATGAGGTCTTTCATTTGAGCGTTAATGCAACTTGTAGTACCCCCATGTGGTATATCTGGCTACGTGCCTGTTATGTAATAAATTCTATGTTGGTAAAACCAACAGATTGCTCAAAGATAGAATAAGAGAGCATATATATCAAATTAAAAAAAATGCTTATTTAATGCCCTTGCAAAACATGTGTCTGAGACAAGTGAAAGACATAGTTTTAAATTTATGGTCTTAGGCAGATGTTATGAGAATAAGAGGGGGGGTGATATCAGAGCTAGAACTGAAGAGTTAGAGGCAAACTGGATTGTGAGGTTGAGGGCTGATGTAGGACATGGATTAAATGACCATATGCCAATGAGACCCATTTTAAAAAATAGACCATTGCATAGGTGATGTTTTTAAATGTGTTATATGTGTACATATTTTCTGTATTTGCATTTGATGGTAGATATTTTTAAATGTATACATTTTTTATATGTTTTTAGAAGCATTTTTCTTTAAATAGTTAAATAGTTTTGTCATGTGATTTGTGATGATAGTATAAAATGGGTGTTTTGGCAACAATGTAGATACACCTGAAGAAGCATTTAGTGAAAGCGCTTGTGTTAGTAAACAGCTATGTTGGTTGAAGAAACTGGAGCCTTGCCTTTTCTTTTTTTCTGCATTTACTCTTGGACCTTTGGTGGCTTACAACAGAGGCACCTGGATTTTGCTGGTTTTGCTTTTCATTTACATTTGTATAAGTGTTTGTATAGGACATTTGTTTATACCTTAGTATAGTTATCAATACCATCTTTGGGAACAGGAGCTTGGAAATTGTTTATGCCACCCCTTAGTAGAGTATAATTAGCTTTGGTGAATTTCTTTAGCCTGATTTCACCTAAGAGGGGTTCAGGTGTTATAGCTACTTCAAATATGACTGATTTGTGATCAGATTTAATCAGTTAGGGTCCTATACTTGTGGTGGTACAACAATCACCCATGTTGGTGAAGACCAGTTTGGGAGTATTTGATCCCCTTGTCGGATTGCATACTATTTGTTCCAGAGCATTAGTATTAACAAAGTCCAGGAACTTTTGTGCGAGCATGTTGATACATGTTGTGACAAAAGAATGTACTGCCAGGGCAGCTAGCTGGAATTTTGTAAATAATTATATGTCACTTGTGAATATCAAACTAATCTATACAAGATGCTTGTGTTACAAATATATTAGAATTGTATGTCATGTGTATATCAAACTGCTTTGTAAAGAAGTTTGTTTTGAAAATGTAATTGTAAGTGCTGTGTTTAAAATGTATCCACAGTGTGTCATCCTGGAAGAGTACAGAAATGTACATGCACTATTGTAACTGTTTAAATGTATATATTTTAACAGTGGAAACTGGAATACAGGAGGTTAACCTCAGTCCAGCAAACTTTAGAAAAATATCTGAAATTAAATTACTTTATAGGCTACACCATATAGATGTTTCAATGCACCTAGAGACACAAAGTCTATAGTAGGAAACTTTCTGTATTGTCTTTAGGGTGAACTAATTGCTACTTTGGAAGCATGAGGGAATGTAATTGTTTTATGACTTCCAGCATCTGCCAAAGAACTGAGCAAAAGCCCTTGTATGAGTATTTTTACAGGTTGAAATTAAACGCTGCCAGCTTCTAGCAATGGGGGTTTTGGCCTTGGAACTAGAAGTCAGGTGACCAGAAATTATGTAATTCTGCAACTATCCCAGCAGTAATATTTTAGATATTATTTTGAGAAGCCTCTTAGTGAGACAGAGCATTCTGTATTCTATATTGGACCTGACAACAAGAAACACTCACCACATCATCTGTCTTGCTCTATAAGTAAGTTACTAGGGAATAGTATAACTCTCTTAGATACAGTCAGAAATATAGCAAAGCTTAGTTTAGATTTTGTTTTTCTTTATTTGTGTGAGCCTGTAATGCAATGTAGTTTTAAATATTTCATGTGGTTCTTGAACTCTGATGTCACTGTGAATACATATTTAGTACTGTCTTGTTCTTTTATTATTTATTATTAAGTATATTTAAACCTTTCATTGTGGCTGATCTGTGCAGAAATATTTAAGTTAAGAGAATACTTGCATATTTATTTGGTGACACTGTGTGAGCTACTTGTAATAGCCTTGTTCTTGGTCAAACTACCATTTGTATTAGTATTAATATTACACAGTAAGATTGGACACCCTTTGTTATCGGCCCTAAAGTAGCTGATAAGGAATGACTGGTGGCAGTGATAACTACCTTATAGTATGGGCAGAAGGGGGCATAGCTAGTAAACCTGTACCAGCCTCTCCCAGGTGTGTGTGTATGTGTGTGTGTGTGTGTGTGTGTAAATCAAACCTCAAAGAGTGTTTGTGTAAGCTACTTGGGCAGAGACACGAAGCACTGGTTGGACAGAGAGGGTGTTGGAGGTCTTGGCTTGGTCACTCAGTTGAGATCTCAACTCTATAGCTGTGCCAGTGGGGAGTCATACTGGGGATCTGGAGGAGAGGGAGAAACCAGCCTGGGACTGACTGTGGTCTCTGTGTGCTCTTAAGGGAAATTGTACTTGATGCAGAGAGCTGCATCTGGAAGTAGTGTCTGTGTACCTGTTAACCTCCCAGTGAACATCCATACACTGTTGTCAGTAGTGAGGATTGGGGTGAACTAATTACTACTTTGGAAGCATGAAGGATCGATTACTGGCTGGCAGTGGTGGGTTGTCACACTTGTATAAGCTTCCCAGTCAATGGAGGGATAGTTAAAATCGCCCATGACTAGAGTGTTTGGTTGTAATTTGATTGAGTCAAACTGGTCCAAATAAACAGCGTGGGTATCTTGTTTCATTGAAGGGGGCCTATAGCTGGTAATGATTTGAAGGGGGGTCTTACCCACAGTTAGTCGAACTTGAAGTAACTCCATGGATTTTTTCTGTCTATTCAGTCTACATGTGTATTTATCTTTGATGAAGATAGACACTCCTCCTCCTTTGGTTCTCGCATATTAATTTTGCGGTCTGAAAGTGTGGAAGGCGTTGTAGCCTTGCAAGACTGGAGTACTCTCTGTGCCCCTGAACCAAGTTTCTGTGTCTGCACATATGTCAACATCCTCCAGGGAGAGCAGTGCTTCCAGAGGGTGCAGTTTATGATGTAAACTCCTAGCATTTAGCAGGATAACCTTTAATTTATTTGTGAATGATATTTTCACATTGGAAATGTTGTTGTTGAGACCTTGCCTAAAAAGGCACTATGGGGGAGGCAAGCGTCTTAGCCAGTAATCGAAAGCCTAGAGGTGACAGGTGAAGACCATCTCTGGCAAAGCAGTGTGTTCTATCAACCGTGTCATCCCAGGCTGACTGGAATTGGATCCCCATAAAATGACACCAGAAATTAAGCCAATTGCTGAAGTCAGTCATATTTTGTTTATATTGTGGTATCATCCTAGATGAGGATAGAATGCTGCTCAAGGCTGCCTGGGACACATATTCATAGAACTCAATCATGTCTCTCTTCATATAGTCCAGTGAGGTACGTCTCAAGTCATTCACACCAGCATGAACTATGGTACTTGTTGAGAGACGTGAGTGCATGTGTGATCTGACGGATCCTGGCACCTGATAGACAGCTGACCATAACCTGCTCCTTGTACAGCCTTTTGAGTGGGACATCTGTATTTCACAATGGAGTCACCTATGACTAAAAAATTTGGTTTAGATGTGCTTTGCCTTAGGGGCTTATTTGGTGAGACACTGGTGCTTGTGTTTTTATGTGTATTGAGTGCTACAAGTGCTGTATTAAGTGTAGCATGTTTGTGCTTGGAAGGTCTCTGGTGTTTAGGAAAGTTTCTGGTGAGTATCTCCACTTATGATGGTTTATGTGTTGAGTGTATGGTTTGCGTAGGAGGTGTATTATGTGAGCTGACAGCCTGTTCAGAGTTACTGTTCTGTGTGCAGGAGAGAACAGTTTCCAGATTCTTAGTGTAGATGTATCTCAGAAATTGTACTTGGGTAATTTAGGAGTAGAGGGCTGTCAGTGTACATGAGGCAGTTGCAATACTGTCTCAGGATACCCATGTCAATCAGGCTGGTAGGAGAAATTGAGGGAAACTGACTATCCATATTGCTAGGTTAAATCCTGTTTTCACAGTGGGGAGAGAAAATGGAGGGGTGTGGTATAACTGGGTGCTCTAAACGGGGTCTTTACTAATGGGTTGCTCTGTAAAGGGTCTATACTAGTGGGGGTTCTCTAAATGGTATGAGACTATTGTAGATGTGGTGATTTGGAAACTGTTTAAGGAGCAAAAGCACAACTGAGGTGCTCTCTGAGCAATTTAAGGACTTCTCGGCTGGATCATGGGCAGCTACTAAGGGAAAATTTATCTACTGAAGTTTTTGCATCTAAAACTGCCAATGGTTACCCCCACTGCATTACAGTGCTCAATGGTGCATGGAGGTACACTACTAGTAAACCGATGAATACAGCAGAGCAGTGGCTAGTCACTTAACTCTGTGAAGCTGTGCTGAAACAGTTAGCAAACTGAATTAAACAATTTAAGCAATAAAAAGCTCAAAACTGTGCCCTATGCCAGCAACCTTCAATCAGATGAGTCCCAACTGCACTGTTCTACCATAAGGGTGCATGGGGCCCCTCTCCAGTGAAAGTTACCCTGGTTTAGTGTTCAGTTTAACAAACAAAACCAGATTCAGCAGGCCTGAATCTAGTCTGTGCTACAGCAGACAAAAAGTGCAACAAATCAGCAAGAGGGAGAGTCCTTAATTCTAACTTCCTGGGTCCTGTCAGTCCGCTGGCTATCTCTTGGGTGACATAAGGGTTTGTATGTAACCCCTTAAGACTGTCAACAATGTCCAAGTGGGGGATTGTGTCAAATGCCTTGGCTAGGTCAAGGTAGGCAGTGTGAACCATTCTGCCCTCATCCATTGCTTTGGTGACTTTCTCAAAGTCCACCAGGCTGAGTAGGCATGACCTGCCACTGATGAAACCAAATTGGCTTGGGTCCAGTGTCTAGAGGTTTCCTATGTCATTATTGATCATTTCCATGATAATTCTTTCCATGGGTCTGCATATGAAACTAGTGAGACTTTTGGGTCTGTAGATGGCCCAACATTGTGCAGAAGCCAAATTAGAGGTTACAGTTAAAGGACAACAACAGGATTTTGTTATTAAATGCTCAACTTCTCTGTCATCCTTCTCCCTATTTACTGTCCCTGCTCGGAATAAACAAAAATACAGCATTTAACATATTTTAAATCGACTGTTTCTCTCCACTAGAACAGTATCTTACTGTACTGTGGTGGTTTCACTTTCAAAAAACTTTTATCCTGCCCTGGAAAAGCTTCCAATTCATTGATGTCATTACGGGCAATGAATACAGTTGTTCATAGGTTCATAGGTTTATAGGTTGGTACTAGGCTATCAGCCCTAGTGCCTATACAAGCCTAGCCATAACAATTCCCTGGCTATTTCTTCCCACACTATTTACTTCCCTGGACCCCTGTCTAGCAGGGCAACTGATGTGATCCCCAGGATGAACTTCCCCTCTCCCATCCAATCTTCAAGGTTCCTTTTGAAGAGGGCCAAAGAGGCACTCTGCTTGACAGGTATTAGAGCAAGTGCTAGTCACAGGGATGCTTAAAGGTAAGATGAAGAAAAGTTAGATGTGAAAGTAGGTAACTTAAGTTTTACCTGTTTAAAAAGTTAAGGTTTAGTGGAGAGTTATTATTTTTAAAACAGCAAGATCGATTGAAAGGGGTGGTCACTTTTGTATTCTTGTACTATGGAATACAGTAGGATGGCCAATAAATTTAAATAGTTGAAGGGGAGGGGATTTCAAAAATGATGATTTTTGTGATTATTCACACAAGCCAGTGAAAGTAGAGAGGAAATGAGATATATGGTCAAATTAACAAAAGAGGCAGGCAACTAGAAAGACAGTGGTATTTAACAAGACAACTGCAACTGGGTGGGAGGGCGAGAAAAAAATTTCTGCCTGACTCAGAAGAGACAGAGCTGTGGTCTCTTTTGAAGTTTTAATATGCTGTTAAAGCAGAATGCAAGTAAAACGCAAGGTAAAGAAAACAAACCACAGTACTCAAAATATAAAAAGGCAATAATACAAAATACAAAAAATAAAAGCAAACTAACCTTTCCTTTCTGGACAATTCCCTCCCCAAACTGACATCACCACGACTGTCCTAAAAACCCACCCATGCTGTGATGTCACAGCTCCCGGTCCATATTGTAGCCATACAGAAAGTAAAGGCTAGAACAAGGAAACACCACATGAGTCAAGTCTCCTACTGTGAGCTGTCAATCACAGCAGGTAACAACTCAAATTACCTTAAGCACTTTGACAGCTAGGGAAGTTAGGTGTGAAGGGGAAGGGAGATGAGTCAAAGTAGTACAAATCAGGCTTCACAAAAGACTGCAGTTTAGCCATTCTAAAAAGAAGCAGCAATAAAAAGCAATTTGAAAGTCTGTTCTGTGGCATTTGCACTGTTTGTGTTGCAAATAGTCACTGAATGGCATGAAATGTTACTTAAAACTGACTGAAAGACAGCAGTGTATGCATGTAAATTCAATGCAGTGACAGGAAGTTTAGGAAAAAATTGAGGCCTGTATGATGTAATTTGTTACAGACAAACACTGCATTCTGAGATATCTAGAGGCAGACTAAACAATCAGAATTATTTCAGCAAAATAAAAGCACTGTCATCAAACTAAACAAACAACTTGGAGGAAAAACAAAGTCTACCAAATCCAAATTTGAGGTAAATTTGGCCTCCCAGACCAAGGACAACCACAAGGCATTCTTTAGCTATGTCCAAAACCTCAAAGGCAATACACAGTTGTGCACAGAGCTCATTGTGAATGGAGCCACCTATACTGTGCCAGAAGATACAGCAAACCTACTGGCCAACAAATTCAGCTTCAGCTTTACTCCTCTCTCCCCATCAACCTTCCGTCAGGAAATACTGTGAAATATAACTTCTCCTGTTATCACTAGGGAACAGGTTCTTAATGCTCATCCTGCTGGGTGCTGCACCTCGTAAGTTTTACCATGCTTTTCTTCCTTCTGTTATATAGCCTACTGATGTGATTCCACCAAGGTGGCTTGTTCTTTTGTGTTAGTTCTGTACTTCTTCCTGGTGGGTACAGCTGCCTCTATGCAGCTATTAACATACTTGTATATGGTTACTGTGAACAGTTCTGCGTAGGCAGCAATGTTCTCAGGGTTTATAGGGGCTTGACATTTTGCCAGATTAGCATTTAATAGTAGGAAGTTAGCCTTAGATAAATTCCTGAATATTCATTATTAATTCACAAGGGACCATTTTTTGGTCAGACGTTACCGGAGAAGACATTACACTAGAGGGTGTGCAGCACTCTCTCATATTACTGAGGACCAGATCCAGTATGGTTGCACCCCTTGTTGCTGTATTGACAATCTGGTCCAGGAAGTTTGTGTTTACAAAATTGAGGCATCTTTGTGCCTGTATGTTTATTGTCGTATATGATTCCCAGTTAATAGTGGGGTAATAAAAGTCATCCATGAATATTGTATTCGGTTGGATGGTGAGTGTTTCTAATAATGTATCTATCTACATATTCACTGTACATATCTACACACATACATTCACGTATATATATATATATATATATATATATATATATATATATATATATATATATATATATGGGTCTACTTCATTGGACTGAAAATACACTTCACTGAAGATGAAATCAGTGGGATCACATCACTGAAAGCCCACTTCACTGAAAACTCATTTGACTGAAACTCATTTAATTGAAAGTTATATATGGCCTTTTCCCCACTGTAGTGCGATCCTGGAGTTAGTATATATATTAAAGTAGCGAGCCCCACATATTATAAACATTTTAAACTATACACATTTATACTTACAAGTGTGATGAACAACTGTTTCCAGAAGAGAATATATAACCAACATATGTAGGGGGCTTTACCCGTACCGGCTTGCCAGGCCTGACGCACAACCTTGAGGCGACAATGCTACTGCAGCACCACCACCGCGGGTATATATATATATATATATATATATATATATATATATATATATATATATAGATATATATATGTGTGTGTGTATATATATATATATATATATTATACATACACTCATAATATTGAATTTCATAACACTGAAAATGTATAACATTGGGTAGTGTATCATCAAACATGTAAATGTTACAGTTTATTAATGTTAATCTTGTTGTATCACTATAAGATGTTGTAGTTTTTATTTATATGGTTATTATTTACATAGTGTAAATAACACCAACTTGCTCTACTCCTGTTATCCCCAGTCATCTCTTGTGCAATATGCTGATGACTCAACTGTTAGAACCATTGCTGACAGCCCAACTGACCTTCACTCAACTACCCAGGCATCCTTCCACACCATTGAGACTTGGCTTAGTGATAACAAACTAATACTTAATCCAAAAAAAAACTAAGCTCCTACTCTTCCTCCATAAAAACATCACCACACTCAAAAGTACATTTACCATCTTATCCTGCAACAACACTATCATCTCAGCTGAATCTAGTACTAAATTGCTAGGTGTTACAATATATGATCAGCTTAAGTTTGATCTCCATATTACTAACTCGGTAAAAAGAACTCATCAGAAACTTGGACACCTTTTCCGTAGCAAGAAATACTTAACTAACACTGCCCAAATAACTATCTCCCCAGGCTTTATTACTCCCAACACTCCTGTACAGCTACTACATATTCACAAACCTAAATTCTACACTTATTTCCAAGCTTGAAACTACCTATAATAAGATCGCCAGATTTGCAGCTAACCAAACCTACAAGTCACACCATGGCTTAGCACTACAGCAACTAGACTGGCTAGAATTCCCCCAGCTGCTCCAACTATACCAACTACAAATCATCCACTCTATCCTCTATCTACCCTCCTTCTGCCCCAGCCTCACCACTATCATATCCAAATATCCCCCTAGTAGGACGATACACAGCTCAAATCAAGAATTATTAGACATCTACAAACCCAAAACCAAAATAGGCTACCTTCTCTATAACTATAACCCAGCTACATCCTGGAACCAACTCCCCTTGGAAATAAAATCCCTCCAGCATAGCAAAAGTCTCAAATTAGCCACAAGGAAATACCTAAAAACAAAGTGGTCTTGCCACTGTAGCCAACCACCCTGAAACCACCAACCTTTCACCTATTTCACCACCTCACTCTTAATGCATCTCTAACACTATTCCCCTGCCTCTTCTACCTCTTCCTTTCCTCTATCTCCAACCACTCTTAATTCTTACAGTCTCAAAACAACCTACCTGTCTAGTCTGTCTTCTATACTCTACCTCCCCTACATCTCCTACTAGCCATTCTTACTTTCCTTTCTTGTTTCCAAACTCCTATACAACTAGATGTTACCCACTTTAAATAAGCATCTGCCTAACTATTAACTCATTTTGCTCTAGCAGCTTAAATAATATTGTAACTAGTCACATTTTCTTCTGCTAATTGTTTAAAACCTTGTTTGTAACAACTCACATACTTGTCTGCCAGTTGTTAATACTCTGTATAACTGAATTGCATGAGGAGCTTTTTATCTCCAGGTCTCTGCTTGGAAGATCCTACAGCTGATTGTTACTACTATGTTACTAAAATTTAATAAACTGTTTTCTAGTCCTGAGGAGCTTTTTTCCCCGGGTCTCTGCTGAAAATGAGTCAAAAGTTCAGTCAGACTAACCCGGTTAACAAATGTAAAATAAATAAATAAAATAAAAATAAATAGTGTAGGAATTTATAGTATTTATACAGTGTTTATTTTGCCACTCTGTACGTGTTTTTAGGCCATACAGGTAAGTGATTTAGAAATTATGTGTACATTTTTTATGGTGATCGTGATACAGTAGGGTTAGAAAATTAACTTTTTCCCACTGTAGTGCGATCTCGGAGTTGGTATATTTAATTTACTAGGGGGTGTGGGCAGTGAAGGGGGGCTTGCCCCCTTGTAGAAACATAGTAAAAAGTGTGTTTGTTCATTTGGTGGTGTTATAAGTGGAGGGGATGTTATTTACATGTGCTTTGTAGTTTTCGATGTTGTGATGCAAAGTTTCAGTGTTTTGAGTTTTCGATGTTATGAGTTTTAGACGTTTTGGATTTTCGATCTTATGGTCTTGATGTTTTGAAATTAGATGTTATGAGTTTTCGATGTTTTGAAGTAGAACCATATAAATGTGTGTGTGTGTGTGTGTGTGTGTGTGTGTGTGTGTGTGTGTGTGTGTGTGTGTGTGTATATATATATATATATATATATATATATATATATATATATATATATATATATATACATACTTACTATATTCCAGTACAAGTACAAACAGAAACATATTACCCTTCAACTATATGCAGGGGGGCAAGCCTTCTATTTTCACACCCCTGTTAAAATATATCAACTCCGAGACTGCACTTCACTTCACTAAGTGCAATCTTGGAGTTGATATATTTGAGTAGCAGGGGGTGTTGGGGATGGAGGGGGGCTTGCCTCCCTGCTTATACTTGTAGAACAGTAATATAGTTTGTGTTTTATTTCTTTCTGTATGTACTTGTGCTGGAATATAGTAAGTGTTGGTACCTTGTGTGTTTTCAGTATTTTGAACTTTCAGGATTTTGGTCTTTCAGGATTCTGTAGCACTCCCATATCTATCTATCTATCTATCTATATCTATATATATATATATATATATATATATATATATATATATATATATATATATATATATATATATACACACACACACACATACATACACACGTATATATATATATATATATATATATATATATATATATATATATATATGCAAATGGCTGAAAGCTTAGTTAGTTGAACATGTGTAATAATGTAAGAAGCAAATGAATAAACATATGATCTCAAAATGTTTGTTTTACTTTGTGGCAGATTGCAATATAATGAAGAGTAAGGATTTGCCCATCCCCTGCTGTTATGCGGTCTCAAAGTTGGTATACGTCATGTCAGTAGAAGGGATTGGGGGTGGCTACACAGAGCCTATCCCTTACAAAATGTCTTTTATAGTGGTGGGTTTCAGGAATAGGAGTTTTGATTTTTTTTTTGGTTAATCATTTTGTAGTCTAACATTTGTATGTTTGATTATATTAAGTGTAATCCTAGACATAAGTACACACACAACATATGCACAAACTGTCTTTCGGGGTAGGGACTTTTATCATCAGCTCCACAAAAGCTATTCTTGATGATCTCATCTATCAGAGTGAAGGAAAATGTGAATGCCTTGCTCTCATAAGAAGCCTTGAAAACTTTGCTGTTTTGTTTAGCAAAATCTGATTCAGGATTCTAAAGCAAGCAGTATTTGCCGCAACATGAGATGATACAGCCCAGGTCAGGGTTCATTTCCTCTGGAAGACGGTCAGACATTTGAAGCATGTGACCAGATTTCCCATAATTTAGAATTTTGCCATCCCATAGTAAATGATGGATGAAAGCATGAAGCTGTGGATGTATGAATGGCTGCAGTCTCAGACTGAAGATGAACTTTCTGACACAGAAGTATAAAACAAATGTCTGTGTCTCATATGTATCAGGTTATGCCAGTAAGACTTTTTTGTTACAATTAATGGGGTAGTAGATATAAATGTAACTACGATGGTTTTAGACAAAAGGGTACAATTTGTGGAAGGAGAGAAAGTACGTATTTTCTTGACCTTTCCAGCACTACTAGAATTGGGAGAAATGAGTGTTACCTGATTACAGCTCTGTTCAGCAATGTCTTTACTGCACAATGCACATCGTTCCTGGCCAGTATGGATCCTTTATGATCAGGAAAATAAGTTTGCAGTACTACATCTGTTGTAATGACATAAGTTAATGCTCACTAAGTACCACCTTTATATTGTGCTGCAGAAGAGAAATATACTGGAGAAACACGGTGACTAGGGAAAGTGAAGCAAGCTAAATAAACCAGATTTTTACTACTTTTACATTTCTAACGGCACTTATTCGCACTTATTGAATGGTTGCAATAGCCTATGCTGCTGATTAATAAGGAAACTATTTTAATAAAGATAGAGAGAAGCTACATGAAACAGATGAGTACAGTCTGAAATATAGGTTAACATAGCCTTAATTTCTGAATGTAGATATATTAGTTGTTAAGATTAATGTATTAGTATATTTTCCTAACTTTTTTGCTATAGATTTGAACTAGAGACCAAGAACTGATATGTCTACCTTTAGTTTATATGTTCTCATAAGTCAATTCTAATCTTATAAAAATACTAAAGGATGGAATAAGAACGGCTGCAGTCCAATAAAACCACATACATTTAATCCACATAAGCGCTTTTGTTCAAACGATATTCACAAACTTCTTCAGATACTACTAATCTTAGACATAAGAGGCATAAAGCTGCCCCTTCAAATTTTGATGGTAACTGAGAATTCTCCTATTACTAACAGAACGTATTAGCTTGTTTAAATTTATATACTGTACTGCAAGACATTTTAACTCTAGCCTTGCTCTAAGAAAAAAGAAGAAAAAAAAACTAAAAATAACCAATATCACATTCTACTGACTGACAGCCTTTATATACATATACGCAACATACCTGAACAGTGGCTTTGGGCATCCACGCTAAAGAGATGAATAGTTTTTCTTTCATGTTGAATCCAGCAAAATGCACCATCAGAAAAGTGAAAAATATCCTTACAGTCAAAGCAATCATCAATGTGGCAATGCCAAGCCCTGTAACAGACAAGTATTCTGTTAGGAATACAACAGTTAAGCTCTGTTTCCAAAATGACCAAAAATGCAGTTCAGTTTTCAGTCCAGATTATTTTATTCTTTTAAAAATTTAGGGTCAACTCATTTCACAGGTAACAGTAGAGAAACACTTGAATACAACATGTGACAATTAGAAACAATTACCTTCTTGAGATGTGGACAAAATGTTCTGCAAACACCCTTAAAATGTGGTGCTCTGTAAACAGAGGGGCTGCTCCCATCTGTAATGCTAGTGGTGACATAGTTCAGATAGTAAACTGTGTATCACTCAGGAGGGATGACCGAGGTTTGAGCTCACTGCCTCTCCTTCCCTCCTGATAAGGCCATGTATTTTTCCTGCCTAGCTAAAAAAAAAAAAAAAAAGCAGGAGGAGGCTGGGGTGTCCTAGCTCAGGCAGTCCAATGACAGTGAGGGCACAGACAAATCCAGGGCCGCAGTGAACACATATAGCACCCAGTGCCATTCCCCAGTCTAGCGACCCTCAACTGTAGAACTGAAAAACAACACACACACACACACACACACACACACACACACACACACACACACACACACACACACACACACACACACACACACACACACACACACACACAAGGTCCTCTTTCTGAGCTGAAACTGTAGCAAGCTGCTTGCTACAAATGTGACAAGTGGTTATGCTACAGTTACCCTATCATCCATAATCCATAAAGCACTTTAGCATTTTACTCCTATTCAGAAATGCAGTATCAACATTCATTTCTGAATGCCAGTACTGCAATAAAGCAGCACATAAGCAACTGCTAATTATGCCCATTAACATGCTGGACCCAGGGCATCTGCCAACTTCTCAGTACCCTAACTATGCTTCTGGTCAGATTATTCATAATGGAGGGTGCATCATGGAAATATGCATGTTTAGACTAAAAATGACATCAGTGCATGCGTGAGTGCATGGGGGTGGTGGGTTAAAGAGACAGACCAAGGGAAAATGTCTGTTTACTATCAGAGTGATGGTATACTAGTATGTTCCTGTTGTCACTGTCTGCTAAGGGGACTGAGAAGGGTCACTTGGAAATACCAGATGGTGGATGGTAAGTAGAGAATCAAACAACGCATGCAAGCGCACATGCACACACACCCACAAACACACACACAAAGAAAAAATATTTACAAGAAGCAGCATCTCAGAATTAAAAATAACATTAACTTCTTAAAAGTTTACACAGTTCTATAAATCAAAGAACACAATGACAGTACATCTTATTGTACAAAGGTGGCATACAGTCATCATCAGCTCCAGTCTTTTTGCTTACTGTTATGCTGAAATAGTGATTGTAAATTCTGTTATTCAAAAATATTAACTTATGTGCTAAAAAAAAAGATTATTTGCAAGGTGTCCAGAATTAAAACAAATGAAACAGTAATGGCATTTCATATCCATCTATCCATCCATCTATCGATCTTAAGTAGCACAGTGTGTTGGTTTCAATCCACATAAAAAGACTACTTTTGTTTATCTTCTGTGTGTGATGTTGTACCTTGTATTTGAGATATTGTTAACATTACCATTAACATTACCATATTGCAGTGGACTTTGTGATTACCCTTTTAAGTGGGGAGGATACCTGCTCTTATGCGAACTAGCCCTTAGGTGTATATCTAAGAGTATTTAAAGGAGTAGCTACTAAGCCCAAATCATATAGAGACGGGGGGGGGGGGGTCTCACACAGAAAGGGACTTCACAATGGATGTTCCACAGAGAGAGAGAGAGAGAGAGAGAAAGATAGAGAGAAGTTACAGATAGAAGTCCCAAATAATGCTAATGCAGTTTGTGAACAAAAAAGCCAAGTCCATACTATCAGCTCTAGAAGAAACTAAAGTTAGAGGGATTGGTTTCCTAGAGGAGAGTCCTGGTAATCTTCAGGTCTGTCCCAGGAACAGAAACTATATTTTATTTTGACATTATCAAAACCAGAATTAATGTAACTTTTTAGCTAAAGACAACACAACTTTCCTTTGAAGTATAAAGATCCCAGAAGTGAGGGGGTTGTACAGGTATTGTAAAGGCCACAGGCCCTCCTATGCCTTACCAACACCATTACCCACCACAGAAACAATGGACAATTTGTCTCCTCTATTTTCTTAGATCTCTCTAAAGCCTTTGACACAGTTTCTCACCAGAAACTCCTTGATGAGCTTGCATCTCTAAAACTTAGCTCCTTTGCATTAGCCTGGTCCCACAACTACCTATCTGGCCATCAGCAAGCTGTTAAATGGCAACAGGAACTCTCCTCACTTTTACCTGTCACCCTAGCTGTTCCTCAAGATTCTATACTTGGCCCCCTTCTTTTTAGTATATTCACTAACTGACTACAGTTTTCAAACCTCAATAGCCTCCTTGGTCCAACATGTGGATGACTCTACTCTAATTTGTGCAGCTCCTTCCCTCACCTAATTAAGTAGTATAACCCAACAGGCCTTCCTATCCATTTCTGAACCCCTCCAAAACCAAACTGATTCTCTTTCTCCCCAGTAAATCACATAATCCCTGTATCCCTTTCAAAATACATTCATCCAACAACACCTTAAGATCAGCAGTATCCCATACAAAATTATTAGGTGCTCTTATAACAACTTAAAATTTGATGCCTACATAGCCCAGTCCATCAAAAATACTCATATTAAACTAGGTTCTCTATACAGAATAAAGCCTTTCCTTATACATTCTTCAAGACAAAACATAGCCAGAACCCATCTTCTCTCTACCCTTTTATACACATCTCCCATTCTATAAACCTAAGTAAGACCAAACTATTTACACTGGAAATCTGTTACAATAAAATCACAAAATTCGCTATCAACTCTCCCCACTGAACACACCACTGCCCTGACTTACTGCAACTGCACTGGCTAGAATTACCTCACCAAATAACACATACCCAACTCTCCTTTGTTCATTGTCTCATTCACCAACCCAATAAAACTCCCACCCTGCAAATCATGCGTCAGATCTACTACAATAATTGTAGTATCCGATCCTCCACCAAATCCCTTCTGCAAGTTACCAAATCCCACAACAGAGCTCGTGACTCACTGTATTCTAACTGCATTGCCAAAAATGGAATTACATCCCTGAGCAAATTATAAGCACTCCTGATCCATTTCACTTAAAAAAAACTACTAGAAGAGTTCCTAGGTAACAACTGGATCTCCTCTTGCTCAAGCCCTGGATGACAACTCTACCTCCTCTTTCCCACCCCTCTCACACCCTACTTTATCTCTACTTGCCCACTCTCTGTTTACCCTCACTATCATAATTAATATCTCTCTCTTCTCCTCACTCCTTCCTGTTAGTTTCATAATATTCAATTCTCTTCCTCTATACTCTACAGTCCCTCCAATCCCTAAGTTTTTTCTTACTCGCTCTACTTCTCTGACTACCTTCCATCCCCTACTAGTTTGTTTACCCTTCCTAGAATCCTGTACTTACAGGATCAAACTGTAAACCTATACTTTACTCTTCCATAATCAACTATCCTCATACATTCAGTCCCTGTCTAATATATGTCACAAAAAGCAATCAATCCTCTGTACACAAAGTGTACCTTATTAAATGTTTTCTTATCAGTTCTTCTCCTACTAGCTTCCTTCTACTGCTGTGTTCTTGTAAAACCTAACTATAGCTCTGTGTTTTTGTAAAAGCTTTCAAATATTGCTCTCTGTAAAATTCTTTGTTTTGTAAATATTCTACATAATTGTATAAACTCCAATTATTGTTCACTATCATTTTTGTAACAACTAATTTAATCTGTACTAGAGCTTTTCTCACTGGGCCTCTGCTGAAAATGGGCTACCACCCAGTTGGACTATCCTGGTAAATAAATAAATAAATAAATAAATCTGCAATATGAAAAGACATTTATATTACAAAGACTGACATCTGTTTTTTTTTTTGTTTGCTTTTTGCCAAAGAGTCTGAATTTTACTTTCATGTAAATAAAGCTGTTATATTAAGGACTCTACATGTCGGCTGCATTACTTTCTATACACACACACACACACACACACACACACACACACACACACAACACATATGTGTGTGTGTGTTTATGATGCCTATGTATATGTGTGTGTGTGTGTGTGTGTGTGTGTGTGTGTGTGTATATATATATATATATATATATATATATATATATATATATATATATATATATATATATATATATATATATATATATATATATATATATATATATATATATATATATATATATATATATATACATATATATATATATATATATATATATATATATATATATATATATATATATATATATATATATATATATATATATATATATTATATATATATATATATATACATATATATATGCACAAACACACACATAACAAACTATATACATTTTCCTTTTACCTGTGAATTCCAAGGTATGTTTATCTCTTACTGTTCTAGTTACAGTGACCATTCAGAGACAAACTAAGGATACGCAGAGTATATCTCGGGTATTAGCCTATAGAATACTTAAGACATTCCTTGATAAATTGCTGCTATATGTGAAGGAGCACAAGTGCCTTCCCAACATAGCAAGGGAAGCGCTACCACCATAGGTGGCTTCTACAATATCACTCACTTCCCACACATGCTGAGAGAGCCACAGACTGCAGTTAAGTGGCACAAAGGTCTCAGCTGGTGTCCATACAAAACACTACATTAACAGGAAGGGCTACCATTCTAGCAGCTGCCCGGCAGTATGCAACCCACAGGGTCTAATAATGCACATGTCTGCACAGTACTGGCAATGCTAGTGATTCCCATTTATATCATACAAGTCATCTGTGTCATCACTTTCTGAGTGGAGACATGCTGACATCCCACAGAACCATCTAGTAAGTAAGTCTGGAAACACTGGTGCATTTGTATACCCCTAGTTGCATAAATACACACATAATACGTACAAAACACTCATCCCCCAAAACATCTCTCCCTCACATTGCTAATGTGTTACAGTTGATGATACCTATATGGAACCTACAAAACGTGAATGAACAGCAGTATAAAATTACCCATGCACAAACCAGAAATGTAGCAGAGCATGTACTCAGCCTGCACCATCTTACGATAGCTGGCAGGCCAGCCAGCATCCTTGGGATCTCCACCACTGTGGCAGCAGAACGAGCTGCAAATAAAACCACATCCACCAGTAGTGACAATAATGCCAATGGACAATCAGCAGCAGCCACACAACACTCCTTTAGATAATGCAGTACACATTGTATTATACTGCAAACAAAATGGCAGCATCTAGTCCACATCTATGGACACCGACATAAACACTGTGGCAGTGCAGTATCGCAAAGAATAAAATGATGCATGCAGTGTTATCTGAAGGCTACATTGGACACTACATAGTCATGTCATACTGTACATCAGGCACATCCACATATACTACATAAAAGGGGGTGTAGTGAGGGTCACAGTCATTATTTGCACAAGTGCAGGCACATGGCTATCTACACTATGAGGAGAGACCACGTCAATGGATGAAAATGAGATGACAGTCATGGTGGCCAGTATTGTGGGTATGGAGGGTTGCCACTAAGGGATTGTGCAATAGTGACTGTGATGAGGAGTTGTGGGAGAGAAACTATGGGACTAAGCAGCAGGATTCTGGTGATGTGAAGGAACTGCAGGCCCAGATGATCCCCCAGGACATGGATGTGGTGAAACCAGTGGAACAGGATGTGTATGGTGGTCACATATGAATTGCTCCACATAGACAGGTCATGCAGCATAACTGACCCCATAAATGACTTGGGTATGTTGAAACCCCAATTATGGCAGGTACAGACTGTAATTTTTGTGCTGTCATCCAGGTCCTTTTTTAAAACCAATCATATTCCCTACAGAGAGAAGCCCACTAATGTACCCCCATGCCAGTTACAGCCATTGTCCATACTGGGTAACAGGGCAAAGACTTTGGTACTGGCTAACATCTGGATGGAGGTGACCATGGAAGCCATGTGTCTCACCATGCAGTGCATGAGGCCAATCACAGTATTGTTCTTGGACACTATGGTGCCTCTAAAAGGCCATAAAAAATGCCAGTCATCTCCATTTCAACACAGACAGCTGTGGATTGTGCCCAGATTACAGCCCTGCATATGATCATAGGAAGTTACTAAACTATTGGCCCTGAGGCCCTTACAAGCCTAGCCAAGAATTTAGCCCATGTTCCAAAAAGTCAGCACTCTATGCCATTGTCCAGCAGGGACACAGGTGGAATCCCAGGGGTGTATTTCATGTTCCCTATCCAGTATCCAGGTTGTGCTTAAAAAGTGTTAATGAGGTACTCTGCTTTACGTGGACGGAGTTTATTCCACAAAAGGACAAGTCTCTGGGACACAAATCTGTCCTGTCAACAAGTCCTATTGATGTCACAGACCAGGATGAGGTCGCACATGTGGGTTACTTGAGTGGAGCTTGACTTGCAGATATGCAGTAGTCCCATCAGTACGGGGTCTGAAATTGCTTTGTAAGCCAGACAGAGGTCACCTCTGAGGAGTCTGTAGGAGACTGAGTAGAGGGACAGGGCTTTTAGCCTATCCATGTAGGGTAGATATTTCAGGTCCTGGATTCTCCAGGTGAGGAACCTCTCTACTGGCTGGGGCTGAGAATCACCCACAAGTCAAGGGCTAGCTGTGACAGTGTGGTGATGTGATGCATTACTGGTCTGTCAAGTAATGAGTATCTGAATGTCAGATGCAATGCATAGGTCCTCTCCTACTGGTCCACCTGTAGTAGTGGTCATGTTGTGAGTCACAGTGGTGGTCCCTGCTGGCATGCCACACTGTGCAGTTAGCTGGGATTGTATGGGGAGTGCCACGTGGCTGTAAGCCCACCCCTGGGAGGGAGTCAAACAATGTCAGTGTGTCCAGAGATTCACATTAGACCTAAAAGATATGATCCTTTGTGTACCTATTCACAAAAACTACAGGAGGTTTCTCAGATTCAGTGGTAGCCCCCTCATTTCCAAATTACTTCCTACCTCTTTGAGTTCAGTGTCATGCAGTAATCATTGTGTTTCTGAGAATGAAAAGAGTGACCTTTATCCTTGTCTGGAGGACTGCTTCCTTCAGTTCCAACCCAAACAGGAGATCTTGGAGAAACTGAGACGGACAAGAGACTGACCCAGAAATCTGAGCTTTTTGTGCCCAACCTACCAAAATCAAGTCTCATCCTAGAAAAGACCAAGATGTTTCTGGGGTTAGCCCTCAGTATGGAGAACTGCACAGTTTATCTTCTGGAGGACAATGCTGCATTCCTGGAGGTTTTCTTTCTTCAGCAATAATCAGAAACTTCATGACAGCAAGACAGCTCCTTAGGGCACTGAGATACATGGTCTTAGTAATCCTTATGGTTCACCTAGCCAGGCTGCATTTGAGAAAACTCCAGTGGTTCGTCAAGCCCTCCTGGAACCAACACCTGAGAATTCTTCCTTTATTACAATGCATACATATGGAGTTCAATTGGTGGGCGGAACAGGTTCAGTGCAACAAAGACAGAACTTTTACCAGGCACAATCCAGTGCAGGAATTGTCATGGGGGCCACATTAGGGAGCTTCTCTCTATAGGGGACATGACCAGCTTTGAAGAAGGACCTGCACATCAATCTGAGGGAGATATTGGGATGCCTGGCTCCATGGCATGGAAAGGTGGAACCATGACTGCGATCAAGGTGACTGGTGTTTCATTAAGAGCAACCAGACACTGGACCAGGAAGGTGCAATGGAGCTCCTATGCAACTGTGCACCTGCATAAATGGCAGTGAAGCATAGTGTGCATATATGGGCTGGTCACTTACCCCAGCAGGTATGTGGATACATTAAGTGTTTGTCACAGTCCCCAGAGGTGCTAAAGAGCATTAACAGAAAGAGATGTAGACTGTGTGGGGTACACACAAGTACCTCAATGTGCCATGTGCCCTCAGACAACATCCTTGCTTGCCATGCTGTTATAGGTTCATAGTGTCATAGACTAATACTAGGCTAACTGCTCTTGTGAGCCATTTTAAGCTTAGCCAAATACCTGTTGTGAGAATCAAACCCTGCGCCTTGCGTGTATAAGGTGAACACCTTAACCATTATGCCAGCCACCCAACACTATATGCTGGCATCACCTTGGTGCCTGTTGGTATATATTATGTGATGCCTGCAACACACAACAATATGAATGTGCTACCTTATTCCAGTAGACTGTGTCCTGTGAAGTGGCCATTGCTTCAGAGGACACTGTGTGTGACAGGGCTCCCATGTCATACTCTAAGGAATCAGGAATATTTCTGTAAATGATGCACACAGTGGACTTCTTATGAGGGTCCCCAGTATAAGGTAGATACCAGGCACTGCCTTGCTACAGTGGTGGCTGCTGCAACAGACATCACCCACACATATCAGCAGTGCTGGCACCACTAGTGACCTAAAGAGGGCACCATCTTGACCTCCTTCATCAACTGAAAGAAGAGGTTAGAAAAAGAGCTACTGAGTTCTACACTGAGATAGGCATATGAGATAGGCATTTAACTGTAACTTAGTAATTAACTTCCAGGCCACATGCAGACACATTATTCATGTACATTAATTAACATTTTCTTTTATGTTTTGCAGCTCCTGAGTGATACAGGAAAAATGTCTCCCTTTCAAAGACATGCGGAGCATCACGGCCACTTTAAAGGACACATGATACCATCTTATAATTATTACAACAAGCAGATCTGTTAGTACTTAATAACAGCCACTCCCACCAAAACTATACACTTCCAGACACATCTGCACTATACAGACAAGCTACTGTGCTGTCCTACCTACATAACCAATGTGAGGTGACAGTACTTTTAAGGCAGGGATCATCTGCCTACCACTGCTTGTCCCCCCACCATGCATGTGTCTTTCCATACCATACATCTGTGGATTTGGCTCCCTACAAGTTTTGTCCATTGCCGTAGCCCCAACATTTCTACAGAGTGCACTAGTCAGACTGCCTGGCATACTGCAAGCACTGTCACATGGCAGTGCCCCTTTAACATGGTATACCTTGGACATGATTCCTCTTAGCGTAGTCTGTCATGTACTATTAGATAGGTTATACAATAGAAATTCACTGACAGTTGCTAACTGCTGCAAATGTTAAGACACTGTTATTTTTGCAAATGTTACTGTGTCCTGCTGACATGGTCCACATGTTGCCCTGCAGCATTTTTACACTTGGCCATGTCTGCTATGTACCTCCTTGTCCTTTGTCCATACAACATTGCACAATGGACAATCTACACCACCTTCCATGACCCTATAGTCCTGCCTTGCGCCACCTGCAATATACATCCATGATCACCTTTTAGTCTGGCATGTCAGATATAGCCCTCACATTGCCACTGCCTATCTAACAACATTTTCCATCTCTAGACAGTTTCATGCCTAATAATCTTACATGGACCTGCTCATGTTGTTCCTGCTCGCTCTCTCTCTTTCATGCTATGCTCCCTTTTTTTTTTTTTTTTACTTATTTGATGTTTGTTATTTTTATTTATGCCCAGTTCTATTACTATTTTATGCACATTCAGCCTTAGCTATGGCAGTGGTGTGACAGTAGTCATCTCACCATCAACATGCCCTGCCATCCAATGCAGGGTCTCTGGCTGCCTCCAGGCCTGCCTCTTCACAGTTGATGATGGTCATCCAAGCATGGGATAACCTGGAGGGTTCCACTGTGGCCTCCAGTGGTCTGCCACCAAGGGGGTTATTTTCTTTCTTCTGGGAACACTGCTGGTAGATCCCAATTTCTTACCTGGTAAGAGCTGGAGGAGGTGGTGATAGTGGTGGTGGACCACCAGCTTGACATTCACATTGTCTGCCTTGAGAGTACCCTTGTATGACTGGCAGAGTCTCACAGCTGCCTTGTCCAGCCCATCGGGCCACAGGTAGATGGGTCTATCAGGCAGAGCAGGGCAGTTGCAGATGGGACTGACCTTTGCCTGGACGCAGCCCTGGGCAATGTGAAAGACTAACCACCATCTCATGCTGTCACCCATCATGGTGTTCCTCTTTCTTGTGTTTCACTTCTCCCCTCACTTTCTAGTCCAGTCTGCACCATCACCATTTGTCTTTGTCTATGTTGCCCTGTGTCTCTCCTCTGCTTTCCCTCCTTTTGTGCAGGTAGCTCTCTTCTTGGTATTTATGTGTGTTCTTTGGTTGTCTGCACCCACTATCATC
Source organism: Protopterus annectens (assembly GCF_019279795.1). NCBI lineage: Eukaryota > Metazoa > Chordata > Ceratodontiformes > Protopteridae > Protopterus > Protopterus annectens. The sequence goes on from NC_056729.1 coordinate 266,731,515, forward strand.
CCTAAACTCATTTTCCTGTGCACAACCTTCCCTTACTTATACCCCCCTACCCTTCTTTAAAAACAGGGCACCTGTCCCACATAAAAAAAAAGTCTACCCTTGCTTTCCCAACCATATCTCAGTCTTTCATTCTCCTAACCCTTCTGTGAATTCTGCTGTTTGCTATTTCCCTTGTCTAACTGTCTTATGCACCCATTTCCTCTTCATTAATATGAATGGAGACGTTGCATGAAAGTCCTTATTACGACTTTTATAGCAGCATGCCCTTGTGCACTTAGACATGCAAAGTCAGAGATACACTACAGGCGCTGTTTTGGGATCCATAAGTCATGTGAGTATCATTGCATTATGCTCCTCTTCACATGATCTATGTGTTTTCTGCTAGTAGATTCTTCAGTCAGATAATCTTTATTGTGCTAATTGCCTCCTGTCATTACCAGTCCACATAAGCTATATTTCTCAATGCCAAGGTTGATTTTCTCACAGTAATTCTTCTTTTACCTTGGAATGTTAAGTTACTTACATTCTCTATCATATCAGCATTTGACAGCATACTATGAGTTGAGTCAATATATGGTGTAAACCCTTTTATTATACCTGTCCCAGCAGCCTTCAAAGGCAAACTTCCTGCAGGAATGTAAGATGTACTGAAAACATCAAAAGCTGCACTGAAAACATCAAAAGCTTCTGGAACTGATAAAGTCAGTGTCCAACTGTAATTAAAATAAAGATGAGCATTATCTTTGCCAGACTTAAACAGCAAATCAGATGATCTACAGTAGATGGAGGTGGCCAAAAGAAACAATTTCTTTCAGATCATCAGAGGCAAGGGTTTGTTTTTCTGCCCCACTGATCCAGAACAAACTGCTCTAACAAAGAGTATTTTTGCAGCACACACACTTAAAGCATCTTGTTGCAGCAATTCAGATTTTTTTCTCTCCCTGGAGCTGCTCAGCTCTCAATGGCTGTGACCCGTAAAATGTTAGGTTTTGAGACTCCGGGACTGTTGACTGTGTGGGTACTGAACTCTGTAGCAGGTGACTGTATTATTAGCTGGTGTGTGGCCAGTTTGTTTTAAACTGAGTTCTACTCTTCCCATTTTTTTTGCCTTAAGTCTGCTTGAATCTTAATATTTAGTATGTGAGGGTGGATTATTTTTGTTCTGGTTGGGTTATGTGCTGCTTAAATAGTTTTTGTAGGAATGTTTTTTTTTTTCAGTTTTGTGTCACAGAGAAAGATAAAGTGCAATTTTAAGTCGCATCTGTTAATATATTATGCTTTGTTAGTTTACTGTGGAGTGCTTAGGTAAGCAGGTAAGTAAGCATTATAATAAATGTAAATGAATGAATGAATGTTCATTTTAACAGAGTACTGTACATTACCGCTACAGTGTGAGTGTATTCAAGTACATGTGCTGTGAAGAAAGTTGAATATATTAATTCCTTTTGGTTTATCTTTGTCAAATATTTGAGCTCAATCAAATAAATGGATAATCTGGAACTAAGCAGTTGGGATATTAAGCCTTGTATTAAAGCAGCTGGCGACAACTGACATTTTACCACAGTTAATCATAGCTCTACAATGGATTGTATGTGTATGTGTGTATACATTCATTAAAACACAACATTTTTTTTTAACAGAGTGACGTGTTTTACATACAGTTTTTATGACACCCATTAGCGAAGGGGGGTTAAATCTTTTTCATAATACCAGAGACTACAAAACTACTGCCTGGTTGTGACATCTTTGTGGCACCTATACATCACTTATATATCCATCCACCCATCCATGACTTCTTTTTCCCATTTTTGAGCATGAGGTTGGGGTATCACTTCAATAATAACACTCATCTAGAGCTACAGTGCAGCAAGCCCTGCTGCAGACCTGCATATTACTGTCATACTGAATGTCACAATAATTAAAAGTGCAACAAAATATAAATTAAATAAAGCTCTGGTTATGTGACAACAGTATTAATACAGACTGGTACCTTGATCATAGTCAAACACTGGATGTGTACCTTGTCAAAAATGTTTAGTCTGTAAATGTTCAGGTCTGAATTCCAACCTCTATCTGTCCGTTTAATTCTCCAAGTCTTTTGGGCTTTCAACACCATGATGGGAATGAATCCTATTCTTAAATCTGGGCACAATTAGAGTTCATGAAATTAGTATTGTTTCAGTCTTTGATGCTAGCCAAGAGCGCTCTTCTCAGCACCCACAATGTGCCCAGAATTGCCTCCTTCTGTAACTCATATGTGTTGCATGTACTGGTAGTATATCTAAGTACAAGTGTAAATTATTTTTAGTAGATCCATTGCTCCTACTACTATTGGAACTGTCTGGGTACTTTTCTTCAACATTGCTCTCATTTCTACCTGCAAATTCTGGTATTTTATGACTTTGTATCTCTCTGTACATAAGACACTGTAATCACTGAGTGTAGCAATTTTAATGATCAATGCTATTTTTTGTCATTTTTTCCATGAACTACTATATCTGTTTTTCTCACATCTATTTTTTAAACTGTTGGTAATGGGTGATCCCATGTGATATAAACTTCATAATTCTCTATAATGCTTTTGGTTCATGTTTCTAATGTTTCTCAGCTATTATTATATTGTAATCTTTGCACAATCCCCGATGCAGCAGTCTTGCCACATGATAGTGCCATTCAGTATAAATGCCATCTGCCATGAGTGTATCACATCAAGCAACAAGATGTTTGACTGCTTCTACTTCTTTTTTTCACAGAACCTGCATTTGTGTGTTTCTCCCACCCTTTTGATGGATTTTAAACCAATGTGTACATAGCCCACTACCTTTGGTTGCCATTACTAGCATTCTTCTTTTGGTTCATCTCCCCTGCATCAAATCTTGGTTGATATGGTGCTGTTCCTGGAGATCTCTGTACTTGCCACTATGTTTATGGCTTTTTCCAATTTTCCTTCCTTCTCATTTCATTCTTTTCTTTATATTCTTCCTTTTGTTTTCTGGCACATTCATTTGCTGTCTGATTTTGTCTACTATTGGTTTGATTCTCATTTCCACCTGACACACAAAAAGCTTTTGAGAAACTAAGCAAAGATGTCATCGTAGACTTCTCGTATTTTAAAACGTTCACTATGTTTAGATCTGATGACATTAGATATGTATGCAGTCCCATGATTGCAGCTCTATACATATAATCAGTTTTGAGGTGGTCCGTACCTCCTTCAGAGCAAGAAGTATGTGATCTTGGTATACACTGATTTTTATATATCATCTGATAAGCATGAAGCGTTTTTCTTAGTTTTAGGTCCATTCAATCCAGTACTTTTTTGGAACCAGTTGATCACCCAAAACTGTAAGTTAGAACAGGAAGAGCTTGGACTTTATTCCTAAATGTCAAGCCTGTTTTCAATATCAGTTTTAGTCTTCTCAAGTATTCCTTACTGAGCTTTATTCGCATTTGTTAATGTTTCACTGCTGATCCTTCATCAGTTCCCAAATTGTTATACACTCCATCATGTTCAAGTCCCTTTATATCACATTCCTGCCCAGACTGAAACTTTCTTGGTGCTGCAGTATACCTGTTTTAAATGCTGCTTTTACACATTTATCAAGACCAAATGCCATTCTTATATCATTTGAGAACGTTTTAACCATTTTTAGTTGTACATTCAACTCCTCATCTGATGAACTATGCAGTTTTAATTCATCCATAAAAGGGAGATGAGAAATCTTTAAACATGGTTGTTTTTTTGGGAACAAAATTGTAACCATAGCCAAATCTGTTATGTAAACAGCTTAAATCTGTCCTCATAAGCTGCTAGCAATGATACTGAAGACTTATCAGAGGAGTCTCACAATTCTGTGTGTTACTTTTCTGTATGGTTACCAAAACAGATAAATACCCATTACAAGAAACAAACTGGCAACACTTGGTGCTTTGCATGCATGCAGTGATGCAAATATTTCATACTGACACTTGTCATTTTACATACATGCAGTCATATAAGTACTTGACTCATAAATAATGTTAATTATGCCAAGATAACTGTAAAGGACTGCTATTTTCTTATTTCATTTCAGTTGATACCATAGTTATACTGTCTTCGTATTTCATTTCAATTTATACTATATTTGTTTTTGAAAATGTAGTTCTGTTTGTACATTTTACTACAGTGGAGCTTTTCTCCCTAAGTCTCTACTGAAAGGGGGCTGTCAGCCCAGATAAACTACTGCAGCTAACAAATGGAAATATATAAGTAAATGCAAACATACATCAATAAATGCATCAGTAAAGAAAGTCTTCTGCCCATTATACTATAGAAATGGCTTCTACCTCACAATCAACCTCTTAATGCTGTTAAACGTCCTTTCTGTCAATTTTGTGCAGGAGAATAAGGCTATAACCTTTGTCCTGCAATCCAATGTTAGATTCTTTCACTTTTTATTTGCCTGCTGAGTGACTTTACCAAGCAGTACTCCCACATCACCTCTGGAAAGAGGCTGCTATGCTTAGTGGGTTTTGATATTTAAATTAAAAAATATATCTAGTTTTAAATGGGGTTGCTTAAGTAGAAAACAGCACAGTACAAAACTAATTGGAGAAGAACGACAAATAGACAAATACAAACTGTGGCAGTAAGTGCAGAGAATTAAGGCTATGAACTGTTAATCAGCTACATCTCTAGTACAGAGTTTGATTCCCTCAGCTTTCATTTGCCCAGTGTGTCCTCCAGTGGTATGCCACCAAGAGGTTTGTTTTCTTTCTTCTGGGAACACAGCTGGTATGTCCCAATTTGTTACCTGGCAAGAGTAATTTAGGGTGGATGGGAATTTGGGCTAGGCTTCTAAATGGTCTCCTGGACTGCAGGCCTAACAACTCTCTATGGACCTATGACTGTCTCACTCTCTTGCACCTCTCTGCTGAGAGTAAGCAGCTCACTCAGCTAATGTATTACTAACATGATGAGCAGTATAAAGCGTGTTTTTAAAAACAAACGTCAAGTAATATAATACTACTGATGGTCCTGTGTCACTGCAAATCAAAGTGCATTGTACTCATAACTCCATATACACCTGCACTACAAAGGACACTGTGGGTCACCTCTTGAAAAAGAATCAAAGTAGCCAAGCTCAGTAGCGCAGAGAGCTGCAGCGCTGATTCCAACCCAAGTAACTGGAGTTAGATTAGCAACCCTGGCACTGGAGAATCCAGGCAGGAAAGTCACCTGTGTCCATTCAAAGGGAAGTCTATAGTGGGACAGAAACACTTACTCCCTGATACAATACTGCCCATCTTAAGACAATGATAGTGCTAGTGAGCTTATGCCATTGGGCCAACTCTGACACTTTCAGTGACAGACATTATTCTGTATACTCAAACGTGATGTTAGGGAAATGGAAACTTTTGTACAATGTGAAGACACTCACTGTGTAACAACCACCTGCCACACAGACACACAGACATACACACAGGCGCGCACACACACACACACACACACACACACACACACACACACACACACACACACACACACACACACACACACACACACACACACCTGCATCACTGTTAATTTAGCAACAAGATTTCTACCACTAAGAAAGTACTTACAGGCTCCATTCTAGGCTGCAAGATGTGGTATTTAATAAGCACGGGGTACATTTAGTAAAGTTATGTATGATGGGACTACTACAGGCAGGCACTGAACTAAAATCAGCTGTGAAAATGATCTGATTTAATTCAGCTAAAACTGATATGAAAGGGTAACTCAGAAGGCTGCAGTCTAACTTTGTGATTATTTAATTTTCTACTTGCATTTGTTTACTGGGATAATCAGTGTCATTAGATACTTGTTATAAGGCATTAGAATCCCTTTTCAGCAAAGGCCTGGGAAAAAAGCTCCACTAGTCATTTATAACATAGATAAGCAAACAAACAGTGTAGTGAAAAAAAACATAATAGATGAATCTTTGGTATTCTTTAATGATATAACAAGTTTAGGACAGCAAAACAGCAGTATGATACATTGGCACAATGTAATATAGCACGTGATTTGAAATGTTACATGAAACTAGATAAAGTGAGACAGTGTAATAATAGTAAATTATCAGATATGGACTAGATGAAAGGAATATACTCCAGCAGAACAGCAACGAACAGTTATACCTGAGAAGTAGTTTAAATGTGAAAGAAGTTAAACTAGATGTGATACAAGAAATCTAAATGTTTACCAATATGATAGTGAGTAGTAAAGATATTCAGTATTAAAATAATAGTTTGGAGAAATAAAATGAGAAAAGTAACCATATACACTTTGTACGTGAGTTCTGATGAGTCACAGAGTTGATATTCTTAAAGACAGATTAAGTTTCTGTGCAGGTAAAGGGGAGCAATAAGGTGTTGAAGAGAGCCATAGGTTCCCTAGGCAATGAGCAGGAACAAATTCATGAGTCCATGAGAATTGTTTTAGCTCAGCTTTGAATATGTGAAGGTTTCTTTAAAATATTAGTGACAGAGGGATGGAATTCCAGATTTTAGCAATATAGTTGGGAATATAAGACATTACCATCTGAATTATGTGACTTGTGTCTTGCAAGAAATAGTTTATACCTATGATTCAATAAACTCTGTGGAGGCTTCGAGCAAAGCCTACATGGAGTTTCCATATATGTGCAATGGTGCATGGTGATTAGCAGTGAGCAGCGCATATTCATGCTGCTCACCGTGTTTAAGAGAGGTTTAGTGACCGGCAACAGTGTTACCAGCCAGGAAACCATGTAAGCTGTGAAGACTGGTAGAAAAGGGTGAAGGCTGCCAGCCTAGTCAAATATAACTTGATATATAATTCTGGCATTTGTAAATATAAATGTAAAATACAGGCTTGTGTCTTAAATGTAAAGAAATGCTGTTTCAACAATGTGGCAACATTGCCATCTGCTGTAAGGAAAACTAAGTCAAGCATTTCAAATCTTTCTTTTGAAATTAAAATGATTTCATCACTGCCTTTGATGTTTTACAATTCAACTCTGGTCCGGCTAGAGGAAGGCGTCCTGCCTATTGTTTTAAGGCTAAAGTTAATGACCAGAATTTACATGTGGAATGTCCTTTATTGCTCTAAGTGTAAACAAATGTAAATGCAGTTAATGTGTAGCCTGGGAACTCCAGGAAGGGTGAAAAAGATGATGTAATGTTTATCAGAACTGGAGTCTCAATTTAAACAGTGAGAACAAGAGATTGTTAAGCATTTTTGTCTGACTATCTAACTCATCAGCACTGCCTGTGTCTTAAGTAAGTTATCTTAGAAGTATGTTTTCTTGTAGTAATAGCTAGGAATTAGAAAAATATTAGACTAAGTGTTTTTCTGTTATGTCAGAACTGTATTACTGAATTATTTTAACTTTCTGTGTGATCTCTGAACTCTTGAATAGCACTGTGGTGTAGTAGTATTGTCTTGTGTTTTTAGTATTTATTATTAAATATTTTTAAACCCTTTTCAACTGTGGCTGGTTTATGTGGAGATAAATTAAGCTCTAGAGTACACTGCATGCTTATAAGTGATCCTGTAATAAGCCTTTCTAATAAGCCTTGATTGCTTAAGTTACACTACTACTGGATATTAATATTGCACAGAAATAATTGGACACCCTTTTAAGGGCCTTTGGGTAGCTGATAATTATTAGCTGGTGGTGGCAGTAATTAGTACCGTATAATCTGGGTATAGGGGCACAGCTGGAGAATCTGTGTTAGCCTTTCCCAGGATTGTCTGTGAAATTGTATAAATACTTATCTCAAAGTGTTTGTTTGCATGTGTGTGTGTGTGTGTCAGCTACCTGGGCAGGGGCACGAAGCACTGGTTGGACAGAGAGGGTACTGGAGGTTAGCTTGCCAGCTAGGCTGAGATCTGGACCATATAGCTGTGCCAGTTGGGAGTCTTATTGGGAACCTGGGGAGCAACCAGCCCCAGACTGACTGTGATCTCTGTGTGCACTTAAGGGAAATTGTACTTTACTGTGTGTATTTATTATCCATTCCTCTTATATGAGATGCCCTCTCTGGTGTTAGTGGTAAGGATTGAGGCTCCTTGATTGCCAGGCCAGGGTGGAGGCATAACATAAGCATACATGGATAGCACTCCTGTTTAAATCAGAGCACTGATGGTCCAAGTTTTGGATGGAGTGCCACAATGATCACCAGGGCTACACAGATAGTTCTCAATGTCTTAGTGCAAGACATCTGGACAAAGGCCAACATAATGGGGGGACAATCACCCAGAAATAGGGACATATTTGACATATAAGTGCCCTATAGAAATGTGCTAGAATAACCACAAGTTTGTGTTAAGATACATGTTCTGAATTATTTGAAGTCTGAAAATCAAATGTATGTAATTACTGAGTCACATCAGTCCTGAGATCATTCCAGTGATATGGCATAAACCCACAAATTTGATAAGGAACGCATCTGGACATTCTGTGAAAATCTGGACAGTTGAGAGATATCAATGTTATTCTATATGGTCCAAACACCAGCACAGGACAGTGTATTTACAGTGCAGAGTATTGTGATATCCCATTCCTGGCACTCTGTACTGAAGCTGTGTAGATGATCTGTATGGTACCTGGTCTGCCATGTAAAATAAATACTCAGGGGAAGTGTATGTATTGAATACAGACATACAGATGAATTGTACGAATGAACACAGGGAAAGAGGACAGGTGAAACAACTTAATGTACAGCAGATGAGGGCATGTCAATGGAAGATGGTCGTAGCAGCAACACTAACTGCATACCTGTATGGTACAGTAGGGACTGCCCAGTGAAAATGTCTATTATGTAACTGTCACACAAGGTAACATAAATGGGGAAGATGTCTGTGTGAGGTAAGCATCCTTACTTGAAGAATGCAGAGGACATCTATCAGGGATCTGACATACAATTGGGGTAGTGCATACTGTGAAGCTGTGCAAACTGATTTGCCTGAGTATGAGCGTAATCTCAACAGAGGTCTCCAGTAAGTGTGACATGGGCAAAGGCTCATGGACAACATTAAAAGAACTAACCATAATCATGGACAATATCAGAATAATACCACCAGTAACCCCATGCCTCTGACATAGCGTATGTGATTCAAAGTGATAAGAAATGATTCTGCACAAACACACGTATACAACTATTACAATACATCCACACTCTATGAGAGTAATCATGCACACTGTCCTGGCACCGTAACATCTGCTCTGGAGGTGTTGGGAGGGACATTGCTATACCTGTATGTGACATTATGAGCAATACAGGCTAGTTGACTAGTGTGCATGCCATATATATATATATATATATATATAAGGCACAATCCACTGTCACAAATGTTATCCATGCCATTAATGTTGTCCAACACCTATGTATGTACTGTGTGCATCACCAGAACAGGTCGCACACATGCATCTGGTTTAACAATTTGATGGGTGTTCTGTACCATCAGACAGTCATGTTTATGCCACAAAGATAACACCTAGGTATGGCCAATAACCTGTGTGATAGCTCACCATGACAAAGTGATACACTTCAGTTATACATCAGTGGAAGATGTGTAGGGAGGTACATGAAGAAGGGTGCATTGTATTCAGTTACTGCTGTGATGAAGGCTGGGAGCTATGGAGGTATTATGGCCTCTAATGTGGATGTCCTTCATATACTCAGTACTTGTGTTAGATACAAACGAGTAGTCAGCACTGTGACCACATGGTGGTGGATGTTCCACTTATTATCTACCCAGGACACAGGTCACATACCTACTGATCTGATTATAGGGTGTGATGTCCACATGATACTTGGGTTGTGTGTTTGTTTTCCTGACATAACAAATTCCCCCATGTTTTCTTGTCATTGCAGGTGTTGTCATGGCTGTGGCAGCAATCTTTGGTATGTGTTGATACTGTCTGTATTATATTAATATCGCAGTTGGTGTCAATGATTGCCCACAATTTGCAGTCTTTCAGGAAGCTGTTTGGAGTAAGGATGTGTATGTCATATGTGATGTCCATCACTTAAATAACGGGGAAAAAGGAAAGGGCCTAGCAGATAGTCTTGATGTACGGACCTGTTTACTGGACTTGAGATACAGGTTATTTCACACATTTCAACATAGTAAGATGCCACATATGTGATACACTGATATACCCACTTGGTGATATACCTGTTTATGGCCACATCTGACAGTGTTGACTGAATACCTCGGTGTGGATTTGTGTCAAATGCCTTGGCCTGGTCAAGTTCTACAGGATGATAGTGTTGTCATCATGCATGCACTTGATGACCTCTTTGAGGACATTTATCAGATGTAACAGACATGATATGGCATTAACAACTCACACAGCTCTGCTGCACACAGTCGGATATTACTAGTGTCCATTTAGAAAATGTCCATGATAACATTTTGGTCTATGTCACAGTTGAGGAGAGTCGGGATGTGTCTATACATGCAAGCATCAGGTGGTGTCCCACCCGACTCAGATTGATGTACACCCTTCTATGGGAACATAGACTGTGTGGAGGGTGTGTTGAAGTGTGTATTCAACCATATCAGGAAGGTGTATGTGCTGAGTCACACCACAGACAATCTGTGATGTTATCACATACCACTGATTCTGTGTGATAGGCCTGGATGAAGGTAACAACAGTGCATACTGCGTATCTTGATCTGGCCTAGGATTTTGATACAATCCCCCATGTAGGTATCATTAAGAAACTCTCCCATCTGGGGATTAACCCTTACATCACTAGATGGTTAATCAACTGGCTCACTGACAGAAAACACACTGTGAAAGTTGGTGAATCAACCTGTACCATTAGAGCTGCCACCATTGGCAAAGCCCAGAGATCTGAGCTTGGCACTTTATTGTTTTGTTTGGAATCAATTTCCCAACAGTTCAGGTGAAAGTATATGGCCTTTGGCTTTCCACCTTTGCTGATCATTGCATATTGGGTGCAATCACTGAGTCCACCAATGATGATAACATACTACAGGAGGAGCTAACTATATATATAAATGATTGGTGACAAAGACACACGGTATAAAAATAAATGCAAAAATGTGTCTTTATTTTGCCCTTCTGAAAAGTAGAATTCCATGCTAATTACAGCATTGACAACAGTCCTGTTATGATGAAACCCAGTGATACAAGCACTGGGAACACATATAGATAGCAATCTGAACTTTGACCATGAAGTGTCCACACTCATATTGAAAGCCTATGTTGTGTATGCCAGATCTTAGGATTGTATAACAACACTGTACTTGAACCTCATCAGGACACTAATAGAGTATAATGCTCTGTTTTCAATGTACCTCACCAGACACATGCATCAGCTGGAGAGGACCACAGGGATTCCTCATCAAGAAAACAGAGGGCCTACAAACCATGTCATGATGTATGTGGGTAGACTGAAAGCCATGTCACTGTAATCTGTATCATATAGGATGAGGTGACTTCTGCCTGGTCTCCAGGCCAGTTTCTGACCCTACTCTGGTGGGAGTAGTGCATATCCACAAATCAGATACAGCTGATAACATCACCAGTGTCTGTTGAGGATAATATGGCAATAACAATGTTCCACATGCTGGTATAAAAGGCTCTCTGCAATGTCAAGCAAGAGCACAAACACACACACACACATACACACACACAGTTGACTGCAGTGAGAATAGACCCCTACCTATCTAAGTACATAGACTACAGACCTCTGTATTTAAGGCAAGTGCTACAGCTCAAGTGTAGCTGGAAATGTCTCAGACAGTACTTTACAGCTGATGACATCATCAGTGTCGGTTGAGGAGAATATGGCAATAACAGTGTCTCACATGCTGGTGTAAAAGGCATTCTGTAATGTCAAGCAAGAGCACACACACACACACACACACACACACACACACACACACACACACACACACACACACACACACAGTTGACTGCAGTGAGAATTGAACCCCTACCTAAATACACAGACTACAGAACTCAGTACTTTACGGAAGCATCATGGCAAAAGTCTGACTTTTACAAGCCAACAGGTCAACTTATACTGGGTCACATCAGCAGGCCATGTTGGAGAGAAGATGGTGGGAGGCCTGCATGAAATGGATGTGTAGGCAAGTGCAACTATCAAAATACTGTCAATCCATGGCAATGGAGTAGTAACTGTAGGATACGCACTTCTGCTCTTCTGTCTAGACACACACACACACACACACACACACACACACACACACACACACACACACACACACACACACACACACACACACACACAGTTGACTGCAGTGAGAACAGAACCCCTACCTATCTAAGTACACAGACTACAGAACTCAGTACTTTACTCAAGCGCCATACCACAAGTCTGACTTTTACAATACAACACTGCAGGTCAGCTTATAGTGGATGACTTAAGCAGGCCATGTTGGAGAGAAGATGTTGGGAGGCTTGCATGTGTTCATAGCTTCAAAGGTTTTTAGGAGGTTACTAGCCTGATGGCCATTGTTAGCACAGAGATTTTGTAACCAGCACTGACTGGCCCTGTACATGAGGAACATAGTTGCCACCCCAGGGGTGAATTTACAATCACCTACCTAATCCAGTTGTCAAGGTTGTGCTTGGATAAGGTCATTGAGGAGCACTGCTTTACATGCGGTGGGAGTCTATTACAGAGGAGTGACAATCACTGGAAGCTATATCTGTCTCCCCAGCATGTACTGTTTATGTCACAGGCTAGGGTGAGATCCCTGGAGCAAGTTATTCTTGTCCCATTTGATTTGCAGATGTCCAGCATTTACAGTATAACAGGGTCTGAGACTGTTCTGTAGGCCAGGTATATGTCACTTCTCAGCAGCCTGCATGATACTAGTACAGTGGCAGTCCGTTTAGTCTTTCCATGTATATCATGTTTTTGAGGCCCTGGACTTTCCTGGTCACAAACCTCTGTGTTTTCTCTATTTGCTGCATGTGTCCATTTAGGTACAGACAGAAGGAAGCACTGTACTCATTTAGTAGTCTGATAAGTGTAGAGTACAGCAGAGCTATGACCTCCTTAGTCTTGGATATGATGGCCTTATTTATGAGGTGCACAATGCAGAATGTCACATAGTGACTGAAGTGTAGATTGCTATCAACATGTGTTCTCAAGTCTTGCATCACTGTGTTTGGGCTTAGAGAGGTGCTACATATATCATAATTAGCAGAGGTACTTCATTGTCAAAGGGGAAAATGAGGCATTTTTGCTTTAAGGTTCAGTCTGTGAGTATGGCACTAATCACCAGCAGCTGGAGACCACAGAGGTACCTAATCAAGAGGATTACTGGCCTCAAACAGTTGCCCTATGCAGCACAATTGAAAAAGCTAAGACTGTTCTCTGTTGCATACCGCTTTCTCAGAGGCGATCTCTGTCTAACGTACAGAGCCATGTCCGAATTGTTGAACATGTTCCATCTTAGCAAAACCAAATCTACTCGAGCTACACGCTCTAGGGATATAAACCTCAACACAACAATGAATAGAACATGCTGGAGGGATAGATTCCCTTCGCAGAAACTTCCCTTACTATGGAACAGGGTCCCGATCTACATAAGACAGAGCCCCTCACTATCACTCTTCAAGAGGAACATTGATGAGTGGATGGGTAACAGAAAGTTCACACCGGGGATCACACCAACAGCACTACTAGATAGGGGCCAAGGGTACTAGCTGCTAGTACAAGGGTCTAGGGAACTACTAAAGGGGCGGTGAATACCGCACAACGTGGCTGGGGCTAATATATGCCATCAGGCAGATAGCCCAGTACCAATCTATGAACCTATGAACCTATCACGTGTCTGTATCTCCTTCCGTAATATGTTAACATCATTGAGGGACTCTATATCAATGAGTCCATTTGTCATCTGCAAACCTGGTAAGCCACAGGCCATCTACCTTTGCCTGGACTTCAGAGAAATAGTTTCCAAGCAGTTGAGGGCCCAGCACAGATCCTTGTGGTATTTCACTGGTAAGCAGTCTAGCGGGGGAGGTGCAGTCCCCAACTCTGACAGTGGGAACAAACTGTATAGGCCTTACTGAATCTGGGCTGTATCTTTTTAAGTGAAAGACATGTTTTGAGCTGATTACCAGCTGAGCTGTGTGACTTACATCTTGTGAGGAAAACTTTATGATTTGAATGAAGGGTATGTTTTGAACTGAATGATATTTTTTAACTCATTACAGCTCAGCAACATCTCCAGGTGTTTCTGCAGTTACAACCTACTGACACCTCTAGGCATCAAATATTGCTTGTTCATATTTGCCTTAATAATTACAAAAGCATTCTACATACAAAGTATTAAAATATTTAATCTTAAAGCTAACATAATGGCAAACACAACTGTAGTGATATCTGACCTCTGTCTAGTGCAGACAAAGAGACACTAATTGTTGTTCATATATTTATTTTATATTGTCAGATATTTTTCAAAGTATCTCATCAATCAAATAGCACAGATAGAACTGATTAGCTTTGTTTGAAAGCTCCCAGCTAAATGAATACAATTCTGCAGACAGTATACGTATAACATGAGTAGTTGCTGAGATATTGGAAATTGTTTGCAGACTATTATAAACAAAATCATTACTTTGTTTACTCTGACGTATACAAGCCAATTTAATACCTAGAATCTAAAGAATACTACCATTATAAAAATCATTTGTGCTGAAGACTTTGCCATTTGCACTTCTGTAGTAACCCCTATGGTTCCAGAGATATGAACATTTATTTGAAATGTCAGAACATGATTTGATTCTATCAAAGAGCTTAGGGTCCACCCACTAGAAGTTGCACTGCAAACTTAAAGACCCCCATTGGTGGGAATGAGCTATGGTTAGAATTCATTCATAGATTTATAGATATTCCAAGGCTACAGAGTCTCATGACCATTCTCATCTCACCAAAACCATCTCTCAGGCAGCACCTCCTTTCTCAAGGAGGGCTACACTGGTCAATCCTGGAGTAAATTTGTGGACACTCATCCAGTCATCTAATTTATGTTTAAAGGAAGATAGTGAGTTGCACTGCTTAACATGCAAGGGAAGCTTATTCCAGAGGTTTGGAAGATGCTGTTTTATAAACCTTTACCACCATTGTCCTTGTCATTATCTGTTGGTGAAGATTTAGGTTCTTGGATATAATACTGGTGGAGATACTGGATTTGCACAGAAACAGGAAGTACAGGACAATATTGTCTCCAATGGCTCAGTAAGCAAGACAGAGATCTCACCTCAAAAGACTTCAAGACACTAAATATAGAGATAGAACTTCCAGACTTTCTTGGTAGCTCATGAACTTTAAGCCTGTCATATTTTTGACTAGGATCCTTTGGGATTTTTCTAGCAGCTTGATATGTTTATGTGATACATTCCAGAGGGGGAACTCTACTCAATAAGTGGCCTGATCAATGCTGAGCATAAGGGAGTGATTACTTCTTTAGACCTTGATGATATTCCTTTGGCAATTAGGTGGACTAAATGAAAGGAATTCCTGACAATTGTTGTGACATGATGATCAAGAGAGAGAGAGAAAGAGGAACTACCAACCTCAAGTACCTACAACCCTAACTACATTTTCATTTACTAGAGTTGTGTTGTCTACACGGTATGATGAAAGGAGAAGCTGTCTACCAAAAGTGATGATGCTGTAGATTTTAGGATTTAGTCTGACACATTTTTAGTATGTCATGAGTTTACTAGAGAGAGTTCATTCTAGAGGGTTGGGTGTCACATGGTAACTTAACAACAACCCCCAGTTTACAATCATCTATAAACTTTGTTAGCCAGAGGTCTTGGCTCTCTTCTTAGTGATCTGAGAAGTAAATACCAAAAAGGAGACTTCTCGGCACCTAGCCCTGAGGAGCACCACTGCTCACTTTCATACTTTCTGATGAGACACCTGTCTAATTTATGGACTATACTGTGAGTTATAATTAGTTGAGAGTAAGTTAGGGGGTTTGATAGTTCAAGTCAATTAAGGTGTTTAAAGGCTGTACAATGGTAGAATCTGTGTGGTTAGTTAGCAGCAAGTTTTTTTACTTCTTTGTAGCATTGTTGTAGTTTGACTTTTTCAGCTGCCTGAAGACTAGTAAAAACTTGGCAAATATTTGCAAACACTTTAAAAAATATACGGTTTCATTCTAAAATGTGCAACATTGCACCACACATTACATCTTGAAATCATGCTGGCATACTATATCTCCACCTTTTGGCACCAGACCTGGAATATGTACAAAATGTTATGTTTTTCAGTGACAGAAAATCCACATAAAATCACACGCCTTTCATGATGTGTATGCTTACCTACAGTGATAGGTGAAAGAGAAGCAACTGTGACTTCTGCCCCAATTAAGCCAAATAGCATGGGTTGGAAGATATTCCACAAGGTACCAACAATATCTTCTACTGCACCCTGATAAGAACAAAAGGCAAATAAAAATACTTGTATCATAAATATTCATCACTTTTCATACACATTTAACTTGCAGGTTTGGTTGCATTAAACCTTTCATCTTCTTCCTTAAAGAGAGCAAGTAAATAAAACAATGCATGAAAGAAATGTTTATGATAGGATCTGTAGACCCAAACAGTCAAGAAAAGGTTAAAATTCCACCTCATGTTCTACAGAAGAGAGCAGGTAAGGCTTGTACTACCACTTTACTTTTCTTTTTGTTGCTCTCATAAGCACCCTCAAACATGGAGCAGTGAGTAGGTCAAAATCTTTGCTTTTTTAAACGAGAAACATCTTTATTAAATTATCATGCATGACATAGGCAATCACACATTTATATAAATGAAAACAAACCATACTGACATCATTTCAATTTCAAACATTGTACATCATAAATATTATACATCACTGTAATCTACCCAATCATTGTCATTCAAGCATTACATAATCATTCATATCCTGCCTTCATATAAACCGCATTCCTCCTCTACATGTGTTGTTCCCACAATTCCCATTTTTTCTATGTAATTTGCTTCTACTCTTTTTCTAAAAATCCCAATTCCAGTTGTTTTATCTCGGTTACTGCGGTGGTGGTGCTGCGGTAGCGTTGTCGCCTCACAGCTAGACGTTGTCCTGTTTGATTCTCAGCTAGAGCGTCTTCTGCGTGTAGACATGAGTGAATGGGCGTACCTTCATTGAAGGCTGTGCGTCAGGGCTGGCAAACTCGGCATGTAAAAATCTACTGCCAATCATTAGCGGACCGGAGTTCCGCTGTGGCGATACCTAACCGGGAAAAGCCGAAAGACAAACAAACAAAACTATATTCACTACTTCTAGTACACTTGATTTAGACCTTCATTTCCATTTTCTTTTAATTGCTTTTTTGGCAGCCACCATAAGTAGACTCAGCAATACCTTACTATTTTTAGGCAATTCCAATTCTGTACCATAGCTCAAAAAATAATTTCCTTAGACCAATTTGCTCACCCAATATCTCTTACACAGTAGGATACTGGGAATCTTTAAAGTCTGCCAACTCATTACACTCCCAGAAAATATGTTTGCAAGTACCTGTTTCTTCTCCATCACATCTCCAACATTTGCTGTCACCCTGAAGAAAAGTTATTTGGAGTCTACTTGGAGTATAAAAGTACCTATATAAACTCTTCCAAGCAAAGATCCTAAATCTTCTAGACTTTGTTGCATATTTAGGAGACATACAAATATCCCCCATTGTTTCTTTCTGAATTGCTTATTCAGTCTCTCTTCCTAATTGTTTCTAACTTCCTCTGATTGATTCTTACAATTATCAAGTAATATTTAAATGCTCTACTAATTATTTTTTTTAACAGCAGCTTCTGTTCTAGATTCTGCTAAAAACTCTACTAATACTGGTATTTCGCTTAGGATTCCCCTATTTTTTTCCCTTCACCTATACTCCATAGGATTCCCCTAGTTCTTTCTCTTCACCTATACTCCAATATCAATTCTTGACAGAGAAGACAATCCCTAGCCTGCTCTCCAAATAACTATTTGGCCTCTTCCCATTCTATTACCCTTCCCTTTCTAGTTATTTGCTCCCAATACCTTGGTTCTTTTGCCAGTTTTCTTCAATACATTCCGGCCCCCTCTTGCCTATTGTCTGTATCCCTAATTGCAGTCATCCCTATCAGCAAAATTTCCTTTCCCCATTCCCATGTTGGCTAAGTTCTTAGAATACTTTCTGCTACTTCATGAATATAATATTCTGTATGGTTATTGTTATTTTATTTTATTTATTTAATATTTGTTAACCAGGAAAGTCCGACTTGGAATGAGCCAATTTTCAGCGGAGGCCCAGGGAAAAACACTCTAAATGCATGTCTTTGTAACGTGGGAGGAAACCAGAGTACCTGGAGGAAACCCACACAAAAGCAGGGAGGACATACAGACTCCACACAGAAGGCACCCCAGTCAAGAATCAAACTGGAGAACCTCTTGCTGTGAGGCAACAACGCTACCGCTGCACCACTGCGCCATCCAAAGGATGGACGGATGCATCCAAAATCCCAGTTTTTCCTCGTTTCTTGAACTTCCCTCAGTTTCATCATCACCTCTTTCCAATTTGAATTATAGGTTTCTGCTTATTCTATGTATAGGAGCCTTAACTGTGTAGCTCTGAAATACCCCTTCAAATCAGGTAATCCCAAACTGCCTTGTTCTATTGGAAGAATCAGCTTATCCCACTTGACTCTTGCCATCTTCCCCTCCCAGATAAAATCCTTCAGCTCTTTATTAATTGCTATCTACAACTTCTCCGCTGGCTGAACAAATATGCCTGACCTGTGTATAAAACTAAAGGGACTAAAAACATTTTACCTGCTTGTACCTTGCTATCCATATAACACAGCTTCCAATTTCTCAGTTTTTGTGTTTCTTTTGTTTAGTCTCTTTCCACGTATCCTTAGCTGCCACACCAGAATCCTTTTTAATCCATACTCCTAAGTACTTAATTTTATCATGTTGCCATAAATATGGATACTGCTGAACCAACTTGTGTGTGGGTACATAATTTTTAGCTACTGCCTTTGTTTTAGCTTCATTAATTTTATATCCTGAAAAGAGATGAAACTGCCTCAAAATGTTCCACAACACTGAAATGTCCTTTTTCTGGTTTTATCAGGTATAAAATAATATCATCTGCAAATAGAGCCTGTTTTTCTTGACTCCCATACCAATTATATCCTGTATTTCTGAGTCCCTTATTTTCTTTGCCAATGGTTCTAAACATAATGCAAATAACAAAGGGGAAAGAGGACACCCCTGCCTGGTTCCTCTGCTCAAACAGAAATTATCAGAGAGGTACCCATCCACTTTAATTTTCACCTCTGATCTCTCATATATCCTCCTAATCAACCTTATAATTTTATCAGGGAATGCAAATGCTTCCATTGCCCTGCTCATAAACTCCAAGCTTACTCTGTCAAATGCTTTCTCTGTAGCAAAATCCAACAACAGTGGTATTTTATTACATTCTGCTTCCCTCTGGATCATCAATGTTCTGTTAATGTTGTCAAATGTTTGCCTCCCGTCCACAAAGCCACATTAATCCATTTTGATCAGTTTTAGCATCACCTTTGCCATTATAGATATAAACATTTTATAATCATGGTTTAGGATTGAAATGGACCTGTATGAAGCTGGATCTGATGAGTCTTTACCCTCTTTAGGTATTACAGCCACCACCGATTTCTAACAGGATGTTGGTGCTTCTCCTGCACTTAAAGTACTGTTAAACAAAACTCTCCAGATCTTTATCAGTTTTTTCCCTCCTCCAAACTTCCATAGGAATGCCATCTATTCCTGGGGACTTTCCAGTGGATTGGTTATGCATTGCCATTTCATCTGATCTCGTCCTATCCTGTTAGTAATTGGGCCTCATCTACCTCTAACCTTGGCATATTTACTTCTTCCATTAACATTTCCATTCGTACCTTTTCTTAATCTCCATATTTCTCTGCTTTATACAGACTTTCATAAAATTTCTGAAATACTTTCTAGCACCTCTACAGGATCTGTTGTTATCTTCCTTGTTATAGGCTCCCTAAACTTGATGACAACCCTTTCTACTGTCTGTTGCCCGAGTCGTTGTGCTAAAAGTTTTTATGCTCTGGTGTTATCAAAAAAAAAAAAAAAACAGTTGTTTATCAGCAATCTTTCTAAACTCCTGCATATTATCAAGGCAATCTCTTATTTTCTCTTTGTATTCTGCAATTGCTCCTCTTCTTGTTCTGTGAGATTTCCTCTATTCTGCAATACTTAAACATTTCAGTCTCTCTAATTTATATTACTTCTTAACCATATCTCTCTCTTTTATTTCCACCCTATTTTTAAACTCCACTTTAATTGTATCCCACTCCTTAGCTATATTTTCAGAAGACATTTCTATCTTATCTAATAACTCCTGAACAATTTCCAGTATCCATTCCTTAAATTCCTCTCTTTTCAACAGATAGGTGGAAAAGTGTTGGTGTTTCATTTTTATTTCATTACCCTGCATTTTTAGTTATTAGTGGCACGTGATCTGAAGGAGTTATTGAATCCGTATCAAAATTTTCAATGAAATGCACATGTTCCTGTGAAATGTAAGTTCGGTCTATCCTAGGCCAATTTTTGTATTTTGGGGAATAATACGTAAATTAATGCCGAACTCCTACTACTGAATTCACATCTTCCTTGCCAAATATTTTCATATATTTCTTCAAAAATATACCCTTCTTTGTTATATTTTCTCTTCTGGGCCCCCAGACACATCTTCACTGTTGCAAATCAAATTCCATTCCCCACCTATAAAAAATATTCCCTGCTCAAAGCTGACTATTTCTCCCAGAATTTTCTTATGCTCCATTATAGCAGTTTTAAGTGGAATATAAATAACTGCCAGTGTAATCCTCCTCCCTTGCCAGTAGCCCCTTAGTACTACAAATCTACGATTATTATCTTTTTTATCTTCTATCACTATTGGAGTTCCTCTAGCAATTAATATATGTATACCTCTTTTCCTTTCTCACAGGTATTCCACTGAATAACAGTCCTGAAAATCTTTCTTTATCAAATTCACATGTTCACTTCTTTCCAAATGTGTCTCCTGTAGCACAGCTACTTGCACTCTACATTTTAATATGGTCCACTACTCTTTTTTTGTATGTATCTGTGAGACCATTTACATTTAAAGATAATATAGAAAGGCTCATTATGTTAAATAGTTATTATTTCCACCTTTATGCATAACAGTGTTTTGTTGAATATCCAGTTCCAGCTTTTGTGTTACATGCATACAGTAATGTTTGGCAGGTTGACTTTTTATACAGTTATTTCTTGCAGTATCCATTTGAGCCTATGTCACATTTTACAAACTTGTTTTTTTGAAAGCCCTCAAACAAAGAAAATAGACCCTCAATACACCCCATTAAACCTATTACCTTAACACTAACACACAAAACTATGTCCATCTTCAAATACTGAAGTTTTATTCTCCTAATAGGAACAATTTCCCAAACTGACAGCAACACTCAAAGACTTGGGTTAACTTAAAAAGAAGGTTATCCACGCTAAGATGCATGAAACAAGCCTATGCTTCTACTAATTGCTGTCTAGTTTTGTCTTATCTTTATTGCTCTCCCAGATTGGGAAAACACTTGAATGCTTTCAGAAAACATTATCTCCTAGCCATCAAAAAAAAGAAGTATTCTGTTTTTACTGCTGTTTATCAAATTTTCTCCATGGAGACATGAGAACCAGATATAGAATTGCTTCTACAGGCATTTGTTTATTTGTTTATTTGCTAGAGGAAATATTTATTATATTCAATGTTCTTTATTTATTTGCTTTCTATTAAAATGTGTTGCTAGATCAAGCCAAGGTCCTTAATCCAATCATCCCCTATGCAAAAATGAAAAAAAAGCACATCAATTTTTCTTGTATCATGCTCTTTTTGATCAGACATTTCTTCTTTTTTTTACATTGCAGTGCCTACATTCTTAAAAGTGAAAGAGGAAAGAAGGGAAAAAACAGGGGCATCTGTTTATTTTAGTATCACCATTACATCTGAAAATAGCTGTGAAAACATTACTTTATAGCATGCAGATTATATCATGCATTATAAAAATACTACCATTAAGAACAAAATTGTGTTTTACTTACAGTTATCGGTCTCCCTCTTACTTTGTAATCCTACATTTATTTGACAATTTCTGGTTGATGGCGTTATTCCTGTTTATCTCCATCTCTAATTCCAGTCCTTGTTCATTTCCAACATACTCTCAGTTCTTCTAGTCAACTCTTGTGCTATTTTCTGTCTCTCAAACATTTTTTTGTTGAAACACTGGAAAAGGTTTCACTGGCACAGTCTTTCTCTGAGGTCTTTATTATCAGACGAAAAAGAAGCAGAATCTCCTTCTTTTCACAGCTCACTTTTTTGCATTTCCTCCTTAGCATGTGCTGCATAAAAAAATATTTTTGTCCCTCCAGGAAAGAATACTGTGAAGATAGCTGAGTACGGCAGTTTGAATCTCATGCCTGCTTCTCAACATTCCCTGATTAGTGGAATAAATTTACTCTTCTTCTGCATGGTGTGCAGTGAGTAATCATTTTCCTGAAACACTCTACTGTCTCTCACTTTTAGTATTTTGACTTTCTGCCACAGTTTTGTCAGAATCAACTCCTGCTGGTAGGATTCCATCTTTACTATTAAAGGTCTATGTTGCTTTTCTCATGGCCAGGTTTGGAGCATACACATGATGTGCCCTTTCATTTATCAACTCCTGCTGTGGAATACCAGTCCAGTTGCTTACTTGTGCTTTCATAAAATTAATACAGTCTGTTCCTTCCAGCTTCTCTGGTACAGTAGAAAATCTCAGGTTTTCCCAATGTGCTCTGTCCTCTAATTCTATTATTTTTTGAGGCATCTCTTCTTGAGCAGTGTTATATTCAGCCAGCATTTTCTTCATTTCAACCTCATATTTTTTTTTCCAGCCTTTTGTTATTTGAGCTGATATACTCCATCAGCGTTTAATTTATTTTAAGCAGCTCTGAGTACAGTTTACTTATTTTCTTCCTCTAGGTTACTGGAAGTCATGTCTTGCATCAAAGCTAAAGCTTGCATTACTTTTAGCTGCATAATTCTTCCTGGTCATCTTTTTACTCACCTTTTGTGATTGATTTTCTTTCAGGTTCTCTGAATTTATTTTTTGCTGGCATCCATGCAGTACACTTACTAGCCAGTTACTGAAATTTACCCAAAACTATGAGTTTACTGACTCTCTTTTCTGAGTTTCTGTTTCCACATGGGGAGAGCTGAAATTAAGCTGCTACTCAATGTGCAGCCATCTTGGAAGTGAGATTAGGTAAAAATCTTGAGCAAGTTGCATAGTCTGCCTAACCAATACTCACTTCCAATGTCAATAGCTATGCTAATTTAGTCATGGCTACATGGGAGATGGCCTTTATCTTTGAACCTTTGAGATGGGAGCAAATAGTTTTTTATAGGCAATTTGTTGATGATCTGTTCCTCATATGGTGAGGAACAGAAGCAGACTTACAATCATTCTATCATGAGATAACTGTCAGTACTCATTTTCTTAAGTTTGATTTGAATAGATCGGATAAGGAGATAGAATTTTTGGATATCAAGATTTATAAAAGATCAGACAATGGCCTGAGCACAAAAATATTTAGAAAGGTGTGTTATAGGAATATGATGCTTTATAGAAAAAGCATGCATCCGAATCATATTTTCAGAAATATTGTGAAAGGCCAGGGCCTAAGGGCATTGAGATGGAATGCAGAAGATGCTGGTTTTATGGATGAATTAAATGCTTTGAGAACTAGATTTAATGAAAGGGAGAATAATGATAGTACTACAGAGGGTATACTTAATGAGATACCAAGTTTGAGGATGACTATAGACAAACCATATTTTTCCCATAATAGTAATACTTCCCTGAGGGGGAAGGGTTTGACTGAACAAGTAGTGCATATCCCCACTTATTATTCTGCTAATGTTAATTTGATAATGGACATTGTTAAGAAACATTGGTCAGTTTTAACTAATGATTCTGACATTAGGAGTATAATAGGTGATAAGCCCAGCTTTCTATTCAAGAACAGAAAGTCTTTCAAAGGGCTACTGTGATATCCTAAGGATAGGGTTGAGGCTCCATCCAAGGATATTATATATTGCACTTTTCCCTGCAACAAATGTAATTTTTGTAAATTTATTTATACTTCAGGCAGATTTTTACATCCAGACAGTGGAATATCCTACAAGTTCAAAACTGTGACTGATTGCAACTCGTTGAAAGTGGTTTACTTAGCTGTATGTTGCACATGTTCAGCTTTCTATGTTGGAAAGACCAATAGGAAGCTTAAGTTTAGGATTAGAGAACATATGCAAAACATTAAGTATGGTGTCATGACTAATGCTTTAGTGAAACATGTTTCTGTACATGACCATGCACACTGGCTTAGGTTTTTGGTTACTGAGGTTATCAAGGAAAATGAATGTGGTGGAGATTTAATGAATAACATAGAGACATCTGAGACTAGATGGATAGGTATATTAAGTACGGACATGGGAAAAGGGTTAAATGGTAGGGTTCCGCTATAGCCCGTTCTTAAAAATAGGGCTCTTTTTAAATAATATATAACAAGGTTCAGTGCACTGGATCCCTTCTTTTTGTAAGTTAGACAAGGTTCCTCATTTTTATCAGATTTTGTATGTTAAAGTTATATATTGTTAGAGTGAATTAGGCTTTCTGTTCAGTGTGCTTTAAATGTTGTCATGTTTCTTTAATTCTTTCTTCAGGCTGGAACTTTGTATTTTATGACTAGATAGATTATTACCACTTTTATATTTGATTGGTTACATTTTTAATGGCTTGTTATATACTGTATATGCATTCGTTTTTACATGGTTTTATATGTCTGATGAAGTGGTGTTTTATCACTGCGAAAGCACTAACATATTCATTACACTATTCATTGATGGAGTTATTCTGTTTGATTTATTTCCTACCCATTGGTTGGCTGACTGGATGCATGTTTGGACATTTATCTTATTTTCCTGTTAACTTTTTATTCATGCTGCTACGTTTTGTTTGTGGTTTTTATTATAGAAGGTATGTGCACACCCAAGCATTACAGCCATGGTAAAATGTATGCTGCACTTTCTCCCATTTTTACTTATGCAAACTACAAGTCAAATTATATAGCACATTAAAGTGTTAGCATTTGGTTCTAGCAAATAGTATATGAATATATGCAGCTCAATCTACATGTAATAATGCTTGGACACCGTTAATTATAATAATGCCGTTATACTGTGATTTGAATATTAAATGGTAAAACAGTGTTGCACTATGGCTGTAATATCAGTGTTCTGTAATTCAGTAACACTTTTAACTCCAACTCAGTGTTCATTGATGACATCACTGACAATATCAGCTTTCATGCCAAAGGGCACTTATCTTCACTTTTTCAGGCAAATGCGCTTTGTACTAGGTATGAAGATTTTCCTGCAGCAGTGTGCTGTTGCTACAGTATTTTTTTAGTTCACATTATTACTCTTTGTTTGGTATATACTGGCATTGTCAAAGTTATCTTCAGTCACTCCAGTTAGCATCTTCAGGGCAACATATCAACAGACTCTGCCTTCGCAATCATCTGTCTGGTGACCTACATCACCTTTAATGAAACTGTTGAATCATCTTAAAGAACAAAACAGTCATCCCTTACCCCTCGGATGTCAGATAAGCCTAGCACTCATCTTGACCTATGCAATAAATCAAGAGTTATAACAGGGGCAGGAGTACCATCCATCATGGATAAAGTACAGCATTTGTCTTCCATCCTTCCTGAAGTACATCACTGGCCATTCACTTTTCTTGGAGTAAACCAATGGTCATTTGGGAATCTGTTAAAATTATACCATGAGCTACAATGGTGGGTGGTAGAACTAGCAAGATGGATAAATCTTAGAATCTTATTCTCAATAGTTTATAGTAAAGCAGTGTCATGTCCTGAGAGTGGAGCAATGATGGGTAAAGCATATTCAAGTCTGGGGATTAAAGTGCTGATAGCAAGCACATGCCAAGCTTCAAAAAATAAACACAAAATATTATAAGCTACCTCAACATGCTGTGAAACTTCACATAGTTAACTCAACATGATCATCAAATATCAGTACTAAGTAAAAGCTGCCCAAGGCATTTTTAATGCATAGTGAAAGGAAGTAAGGTTCCAGCTGGGATCAGAAACAGAGGATGGTCTAATATTAGCTAACCCTTTTGCTGTCCTGAGTATCATGACTGTGGATTTACTAGTTAATGTGTTATTGCAGAGCCATTTCCAGAGTGAAGAATCATTCTGTAGTATTGTAGATATCTGCTGTGCTGACTTATGAAATGTTATGATACTATATCATCATCATCATCATACATTGTAAAGCTTGAATGAGGCAAATCCCATGGAAGACTATTAATGTAAAGTGAAAAGAGTACTGGGACCCGCACAGAACCCTGCAGAACACCACTGGAGACAGATCATATTATTGAGTGAGAATTTTGACTGCTACTAGTAAAGGATCTATTGGATAAAAAAAAAATCCTGTACCATGAGGTCACTTCAACTGAAACTCCATAGTCAGCCAGTTTGTGTAATCAAAGGTTATGGTTAACAGTTTCAAAAGTTTTTTTTTTATAAACTCATGAAGACAGCTCCAGTAAAAAGTCATTTATCCATGTTTCAGTAAATTTGTAAGATTAAAAAAAGACTGGTGCCTGACGATGGCATTTTGTGTGTAAAAAAAACATCCTGTTTAGCAGATAACAGGCCATATGTTTGTATGTAATCGGACAATTCTTTAGACAAATCTTTGCAATGGGTCTATAGTCAGAGGGTGTGCTGGGGTGAGGGATTTTTCAAAGGGGCATTATTAGCTTATCTCATGCAACTCAGGCAGTTCCTGACAGCTTTAAGCATGCTGAGAGAGTGTGTGTGCGCGTGCACGTGTATGTGTGCGTGCGTGCGTGCGTGCATGTGCATGCTAATGTTCTGCAGATACAGACAGTACCAGAATTCAATATTTTGAGATGCAAGTAGTGAAAATGAAGCTGACTGAACCAAAAGCAGTTTGTCAAAAACTACTGCCACAAAAAAAAAAAAAAAAAAGAAAAAACGCTTATAACCACACAAGATACTAGGGATCACACTTCACTCAAGCAAAGGATTTATTAAGGAATATAGTGCCTTTGCCTTGAAAGTACGGAGACTTCTTCAGAAAACAGATACAGTAAAACTTCCATTTTAAGTACTGAAAAAAAAAATGTACTGAGCAATGATGTACAAACAAAAGTTATGTACTTACCATAACAATAGATCTGTGTTGTCTGCTCTCTGTTAATCCTCAATGGATGAGTTATTAGATCATTGTCAGTTCTGACTTCAGTCACTCTAAGACTTGGAATCCAATGCTCAGGCTTCTCCCTTTACCCTTAACCTCCTGCAAGTAGAGTTATCACAGATCGAGTTTGCCCATACCCTAGCATAAAAATATTGTTCCCTCTTACAGAGAACCCAACAAACCTAGAGCATGAAGAGTACATGATCAAGCCAAGGTGGCTACAAGTGTGGTAACTCCAAGAGCAAAGGATAAAACAAAGGGATGGGGGAAGGAGGGAGGAAAACTTGAGAAAGGATGGAAGCAGATAACACAGATATATCATTATGTTAAGTACATAATTTTCATATCTGATGTCATCTCTTGTCCATTCCTCAATGAATGGGAAAGAGTCCCTAGCTGCTATCAATCTTGGGGAATGGGTTTCATTGGAGGGATATTCCAGACTACAGATTATCTAAAGAAAGCTCTAGACCTTGATTTTAAATCCAACTTGTAATGAGAAATGAAGGAATGGACACTGGACCAAGTTGCTGCAGCATCAATGTAATCAAAAGATACTTTGGAAAAGAAGGCAGTAGAGGTAGCCACTGGTCTAGTGTAGCGAGCCTTAGGAGCTTTGGGTAAAGACAACTCCTTCTATCTGTAGCCATGTGAAATACAATCAGATAACCAGCAAGAAAGGGCCACTTTAGATACCCCTTTTCCCAATTTGGCCATGGAAAAAGAAAACAACTGATCAATCTTTCTAATCTTCTGAGTGTGTTGCAAATAAAAATTAAGTTGGATGGTGTACATGCAGCAGATGTAACATGTATTCCCCCCTTGCTGAAGAAATTCGGGAAAAAAGACAGGAAGGTTGATAGACTGATTAAGCGATGATTCAGAAGTCACCTTTGGAGGAACTGAAGAATTGAAGGACTGAAGGTAGAGTAACTCTGCCCTTGTGGAAAACCAAATAAGGAGGTTTACAAGAAATGGTGTATAATGCTGAAATCCTCCTATCACAGGTGACTACCACCAAAAATAAGGTCTTTCAAGTGAGATATTTCAAATCAACCATAGCTAGAGGTTCAAAAGAGGATCTAGACAAGGCCTGTAAGAGAATGATAATATCCCAAGGAGAAATGGGAGCCCTATGGGGGGATGAGAAGGAAGGTAGCCCTAAGGAAAGCAAAAGACAATTTAAGGGAATGAAAACTGGAGATGGCTGTTAGTGGGACTTTGATAGTAGAGTTGGTAGCTCCACTGTGAAATAGAGATGCCAGTAAATCCAGGATCACCAGTAGAGGGGCTGAAAAAGGGTCTAAATTCTTACTGGTAGCCCAGATGGAAAATCTCTTCCACTTGCTCTTACAAATCTTTCTGGTATAAGAGGTTTTCTGCGCAGAGGTCAGGATGTGAATGACTTTAGAATAAAGTCTAAACTGTCAAGTTATTATTGGAATTGGAGAAACCATGTGGTCAGCTTGAGGGCTTGATTGTTCAGGTGAAGCATTCTGGATGGCTGAGAGAGAAGATCTGGAGTGGGGTCCAGCACCCAAGGAGGGTGCATCAGATGAGACCAGAAGAATGCAAACCATCTCTGTCTGGCCACCTCTAGCTATGGTTGATTTGATGAGAATCACAGTAGCCTTCCTCACCAGTGCTTTCTGTAGAAATTTCGGGATGAGAGGTATAGGGGAAAAGTCATACAGGAGCCTGGGGAGCCAAGTGTGGGTCAGAGCATCCCTCAGTGACTCCTGCTCTTGGGGGATTAAGGTGAAGTATGTGCTGCACTTGAAGTTGTAGGGAGAGGCAAAAAGGTTGCAGCACAGTTGGTCCCATTGGCTGAAAATCTGATTTGCCCCTATCAGATTGATGGATCACTCATGAGGGAGAAGGATAGACCTACTCAACCTGTCTGCTAGAACACCGGACTTCCCCAGTATGTGAGTTGTTAACAGAAAGCAGTGAGAAGACATTGTCCATTGTCAAACCATCATGGTTTCTCAACACAAACAGTAAGATTATGCCCCCCCCCAATCTGCTGATGTACAATGCTACTGACATATTGTCTGTCTGGATGGATATCACACCTGTGGGGAGCAAATCCTGAAAGGCCTGCAATGCTAGGAGGATTGTCCTCATCTCCAGAATACTGATTTGAAGGCTGGCATCTGAGGGGGACCCTGTGCCTTGGACTGTCTCCCAAGAAATGTACCCCCCACCCTAGCTCGGAGGCATCCATTGTCACTGTGGCCTGTGGGAAAGGTAGAACAAAAGGGCAACCCTGAGAAACTGTCAGAGATTCTAGCCAATACTGAATAAGTGTTTTGCAGATTTTTGTGAGAGAGACTTGGAAACTCATGGGCTGGTATTTGATTGACTACTGTGCTGACACAGTCCATTGAAGCACTCTCATGTGATATCTGGTTAGAGGAATCAAGGTGATGGCAGCCACCTTTGATCCATAAAGATGCAAGATCAATCTTGCCAGTGGCTTCTGACAGGAAAGAACAGCTATCACTTGTTCGTGGAGTAAGGAGAACCTGGCTTGCGGAAATTTGGCTAATTGCAATTTCATGCCATGTGAACTCTACTAAATTCTAAAGTCTGGACAGGTTGAAGTTTGAACTTGGCTATGTTTAAGGTAATACCTAGTTTTGGGCAAAGCTGGAGCAAGAAGTCCCTGCTCAGGGATGAAGATTCCTGGTGGGGGCAGTTATAAGCTAGCCGTCTAGATATGGGAACACTCAGAACCCCCTGCACTCTGAAGTGAGCTGCAGCCACTGCCATACACTTGATGAACACCAGTGAGGCTGTGCTAAGACCAAAGGCCAGGGCTCTGAACTGGAAATGACTGGCTGTTGGCCCGAAGCTGGGAAAACGTCTGGAGCATCTGTCTATCTTTATATGGTAGTATGAGTAGTATGAGTCCTGAAGGTCTATCGAGCACATCCAGTTGTCCTTTCTCAGCAACTGGAGAATGGACTGTACCTTGACCTTCCAAATGTCATCTGTTTCACAAATTTATTCAAAGGGCTAAGGTCCAAAACTGATCTAAGTCCCTGTTCTTCTTTGGCACCACAGAGAATCTTGACTGAAATCCATATCTTTTCTGGTCAATTGGAAGTTTCTTTGAGCAAGAGGGAATAGAAAGAAAGGGACTATAGTAGCCTCTGGTTATGATCCTCTACACCCAAACATCCTGACTGATGGACATCCAGGCTATGGGGTGCAGGGATAAGTGCCCGCTGACTACCTCTTGAGTGCGTCATTCAAGCAAACATTCAGGAACACTGGTAAAGTCTATTAGAGAAGGGACCCTGAAAGTCTTGGTTTTGTGGACCACCTTTGCCACAGGGGCAACATTCACCATTAGAATTCCCCCCTCTGCCTTGGTGGTGGGGTCTCTCTTGCCAGAAGTAGCAGAAGCAAACTCTTGTAACTTACGGGAACCACAGTTTCTTCCCTTCCTTCTGGTTTCTAGAGATGGTACTGACAGGATAGAAAAATTAATCCTTAGGGCAGACAAGATTCTTCCATCTTATTTACTACTGGAAAATGTCTTTTTAACCTTTGGCCTGAAGGATGGTGAGCCATTATAGTGGGTGTTGATAAAGGATGTCTTAAAGTGCTCTAGAATATCACATAGGAACATCCAGGCATGTCTCCTAATAGTTATACTGGTGCTTGCAGCTCTAGAAGTGCCTTCTGTTGTACTGGAAATGATGCACATAGACGGCATAGACACATTCAACAGGGTTTGAAGGGTGGACAACTGAGAGTTGACAGATTAGATAAGGATCCTGAGAGAGATTTCAATAACTCATTGGTCAAATCTCACTGAAAGCACATTATGTATGCCAAGTAGTTCAGCAACCTAAGTGCAAAGGTCAGTGAAGCATAGGGTCACTTCCAAAACCTGTCCAGCACACAAGACTCCCTGTTAAAGGGATGGACAGTGGAACTTTTGCAGCAAATTCCTTTTCGGTGGCTGCCGCCACACCATAGAATCAACAGTGGGGCCCTAGTTACAATAAGGACGATCCTTTGGGGAAACTAGAAACTTGTCAGGTTTATGTGAAATTAGTTTGGCTACATCTGGCTACTTCTATGCCCACTTAGAGATTAAATCAACCATACTTTCCACAGGAGGGACTACCCAAGAAGTACATGTGCCAGCCACAAAAGCCTCTCCTGGGATGGGGCTTCTAAGAACCACCCCACCCCTTTCTGTCTAAGCAGTCCCAGGACTTCATCTAATGAGACATCCTCAAGAGGGGATGTGGGGAATCCCCTCCATCACAGTCAGTATCTTCAGTTAAGAACTCCTGGTGTGAGTCAATGTGCCTTCTTTTGCATGCTTGCTTCCAACAAACCTCCCACTGAGGGTTTCTGAGGAAGAATCAGAAGTTAAATGGAAGTCCTTGATGTGGAGGGACTTAAGACTTTTAGGGGATGGTTGTCCTGATGAAATAAAACATTTAGGATCAGGACCCAGGGAATTTCTGCAGGGGAAGAAAAGATCCAAGCAGGAGATGGAAGTCCACTCCTTAGAATGAGAGAGCACTCTCTCAAAGGCTTTGAAGGCACAGCTTGAGACAAGACCAGAGACCCTTCTTGTAGGAGCTATAGCATCCAACAAGGATTGGTCCTTGAGTTCTGCCCAGTTCTGTAGCCAGTGCTGACATGTCTAGCACTGAAGTTATAATGGAAAGGGATGGGTCCAAAAACCTTGCAGTCAAGTCAGACCCCCCCCCCCCCGGGGTTGGATGCCGAGATCTTCGCTCTGAGATCCATCCAAGTCTAAGCAACTCAGCTCCAACTGGATCAGAGATACTGCCAGAGTCAACACAGACCAGTTATTTGGATTCAACATAGATATATCCTGGGGAACATCGAGATCCCATAGCCCTGAGTGCAAAGAATGGATTAGGGAAAGAGAAAAATTGGGGTCAGAGCTAGGAGAACCCCCAGCTGGATTTGGGTCCTGAGGAACCTCCTTATCATTCTTTCCTTGTCTGCTTCTGATAGGCAACTGAAAGACTGCATTGATCGGAGTGATGAGCAGTAGAGGGAGTTCTGGACTTGCAATGGAGAGGCCTCTCCTGGAGGATGACAATTCACAGCCTAGAAGAAATCATCAAGGAAGAAAATCATGGTTCCAGCAAGACAGGATTGCCAGATCCATTGAAAATAAGTTCCGATGGTGGAATCACATTTAAAGGCTTGGAAATCTTTAGGGTCAGAGACAAGAAAGGTGAGTAATCCACAGACTGCTTCTTAGATTCTTTCGACTTCATTTCTTTTTACTTAGGCTTATCATGCCTCTTTTTCCAGCCTTGGATTTATCAGCAGC
Source organism: Protopterus annectens (assembly GCF_019279795.1). Lineage (NCBI taxonomy): Eukaryota > Metazoa > Chordata > Ceratodontiformes > Protopteridae > Protopterus > Protopterus annectens. The sequence goes on from NC_056729.1 coordinate 266,764,298, forward strand.
CTTTTTTGTAGGAGGAGAGACAGCAGAAGAACCTGTACAGACAGAGAAGAAGAAACATCTCCCACAGAGACAGGGAGGATCCCCTTGATACAGTTATTCCTCTTCTCCATAATCACTCTGAGTAAAAGAAATGTAAATAAAACATTATTCATCCAGATGCATAGCCTCTAAACAATAAAGACAATTGGCATGTCCGTCTGAATTGGGGATCTTTTAGCAGCAGGTCACACATTTTTTTTTAAAACCAGAAGGTTTATCTGACTTGATAAATAAACAAATAGTAACTACAAAATTAACAGCAAAAAGCACAAATACTTATAGTAACAAGTATTAATAACTACATAAGATTAAAGTACTATAAACAACTATCCTAAACTTCTAACTAAGAAAGCTAAAGAAGAGAGGGAGAAATGGGGAGAACTAATAGGACAAACCCCCAAAAATTGTTTATTTATTTGGGGAGGAGGTAAGGGAAGGTACACACATGAAGAAAAAGAATAGTGAATAAAGAACATAGGATAAACTTCAGAGATACCTAACCAAGTACAAAATTTGGCATAGCTTACACCCAGACTGAGCAAAGAAGATCAAATCCACAGTATGCAAATGAGATCTGGGGTAACTCTTTTCTTGCAGGAGTTTATGAGAAAGGGGAGAAGCCTGAGCACTGGATCCAAAGTCTGATCTGAGATGGATCCGATAACCCATCAGTTAAGAAACGAACAAAGAGACAGCATCAGATCACTACAATTTCTCAACACATAGTATTGCTTTTCAACAACTATTAAAACCCCAAAATACCTCTGCTTTTTTATATATTTTTCAATAATTCAATACAATTTAAAATTTCATAGATTTTAATTGTAGAGCACTTTGTATTGACATAATCATTCAACCCTAGTGGGTGATCCACTCTAAGTTTTAACTACCACACTAATGACAGTAACACTACTTATCCAAGTCCAGCTTTTAAGGGAAAGACTTTTTATTCTGCATAGACATATCATAATAACCCTGATTTAGACAATGGAACCAATGGTGCCCCTACTAATTACACAGGCAGTGATGCTGGGGAAGATCCTTTAGAATTGCTCCCATTAAGATGATCAGAAAAATCAAATCAACCCTCAGACAGAGATACAACAGGAATGGAACAGAAAAGGGCAGTCACGGAATATGAAGAGAAGGGGGAAATGTTGACAGACCAATACAAGGGATGTGAGAAAATCATTTTTAATAAGTTATGAAAAATATACTCTGTGCTGATAAATTGCAGGGTTTTATGTCATTAATCATCTGTGTTTTTAAGTATTTAAACTGAAAGATTTATTGTATCTGTCTTCTGAAGAAATACTAGTATTTTTAAAACAAGAAATATCTTTAGCAAATTATCACAAATGACATAAGCAATCATACATTTATATAAATGAAAACAAACCATATTGACATAATTTTAGTTAGAAACATTATACATCACTTATAATCTATCCAGTTATTGTCAGCTAAACATTACATAGCTCATTCAAATATTGCCTTCTTTTAAACGTTGTTCCTCCTTTGCATGTATTGTTCCCACCATTCCATTTTTTTCTATGTAACTTGCTCCTACCCCTTTTGTAAAGATCCCAGTTCCAGTTGGACAGTTCTTTTATCTCTGCTACTATATTCACTACTTCTGGTAAAGTTGGTTTAGAGTTTGATTTCTATTTTCCAGTAATTGCTTTTTTGGCAGCCACCACATTTAGTCTCAGCAAGGTATTACTACATCGAGGCAATTCCGATTCTGCATCACAGCTCAAACAAATCATTTCCTTAGTTACACCAATTTGCTCACCCAGTATCTCTGACAGAGCAGTCCACAGGGAATATTTAAAGACTGCCAACTCATTACACTCCCAGAAAATATGTTCCCAGTTATCTCTTTCTTCCCCATCGCACTTCTAACATTTGCTGTCTACTTAAGGAAAAATCCTTCGAGTCTACCTGCAGTATAAAAATACCTATGTAAGCGCTTCCAAGCAAAGATCCTAAATGTTCTAGACTTTGTTGCATATTTGGGAGACATACAAATATCACCCCATTGTTCTTTAATTGCTTATCCAATCTATCTTTCCAATCATTTCTAACATCCTCTGATTGATTCTTACAGTTATCATGCAATATTTTGTATGCTCTAGATTCTACTAAAACTGTACCAGTGCTGGTCTTTTGCATAGGACCCCCTATTTCTTTCTCTTTGCCTGTACTCTGATATCAATCCTTGTTAGGGAAGGCAATCTATAACCTACAGTCCAAATAAATTCTTGTCCTCTTCCCATTCTATTACCTTTCCTTCTCTAATTACTTGCTCCCCATATCTTGGTTCTTTTGCCAGTTTTCCCCAATAAATTCCAGCTCCCTTTTCCCTTATTATCTGTATCCTTAATTGCAGTCATCCCATCAGTAGAATCTCCTTTCTCAATTCTAGTGTTGGCTTAGTTCTTGGAATACTTTCTGAAACTTTATGAATATCATATTCTGTACGGTTACTGTTATTCTCCTTAAGGATCTGCATCCAAAATCCCTGTCTCTCCTTGTTTCTTGAGCTTTCCCTCATTTCATCATCATTCCTTTCCACTTTGAATCATATGTTTCTGCTATGTACAGGAGCCTTAACTGTGCAGCTCTGAAATACCCCTTCAAATTGGGAAATCCCAAACTGCCCCATTCAGCTGGAAGAATAAACTTATCCCACTTGACTCTTGCTGTCTTCCCCTCCCAGATAAAATCCTTCAGCTCTTTATTAATTGCTATCCACAACTTCTACTCTGGTTGATAAAAATATGCCTGAACTGCATATGAAATTAAAGGGACTAAAAACATTTTAACTGCTTGTATCTTGCTATCCATATCAATATAACACAGCTTCCATTTTCTCAGTTTTTGTATTATCTTTTGTTTAGTCTCTTCCCACATATCCTTAGCTACCACACCAGCAACCTTTTTAATCTATACTCCTAAGTACTTATTTGTATCATGTCCCCATAAATAGTGGATATTGCTGAACCAATTTGTGTGTGATTACATAATTTACTGCTCTTGTCTTTGCTTTAGTCTCATTAATTTTGTATCCTGAAAATATATGAAACTGCCTCAGAAAGTCCCACAACACTGAAATGTCATTTTCTGGTTTTATCAGGTATAAAACAATATCACCTGCAAAGAGAGCCAGGTTTTCTTGACTACCATACCAATTATATACTTGATTTTCTGAATCTCTTATTTTCTTTGCCAATGGTTCTAGGTATAGTGCAAATAACAAAGGGGAAAGAGGACACCCATACCCGGTTCCTCTGTTCAAATAGAAATTATTAGATAGGAACTAACCCACTTTAATTTTTGCATCCGATCCCTCATATATCCGCCTAGCCAACCTTATACTATTATCAGGGAATGAAAATATTTCCATTGCCCTGCTCACAGACTCCCAGCTTACTCTGTCAAATGGTCTTTCTGCATCAAGACCCACTAACAACTGTGGTATTTTCTTACATTCAGCTTCTTTCTGGATAATCAATGTTCTGCTAATGATGCCAAATGTTTGACTCCCATCCACAAAACCAAATTCATAGGATCAAAGGAGGTATTGATGCATATCTATCCATTTTGACATCATGTTTGCCAATATTGTAGCCATTATAGACATAAACACTTTATAATCATGGTTCAGGGTTGAAATGGGCCTGTATGAAGCTGGATCTGATGGATTATTATCCTCTTTAGTTATTAAAACCACCACTGCTTTCTTCCAGGATGTTGGTTCTTCTCCTCCTCTTAAAATACTGTTAAACAACATTTTCCAGATCTTTATCAGGTTTTCCCTCCTCCCTTCCAAACTTCCACAGGAATACCATCTCTTCCTGGGGACTTTCCTGTAGATTGGTTATACATCACTATTTTTATCTCATTTCCTCCTATCCTAACCATTAGTAATTGAGCCTCATCTACCTCTAATCTTGGCATATTTAATTTTCGATAAACATTTTCATTTGTACCTTTTCTTGATCTCCATTTTCTCTGCTTTATACAGACTTTCATAACATTTCCAAAATACTTCTGGTACTTCTACAGGATTGCTTGTTTATCTTCCTTGTTACAGGCTCCCTAAGTTTGGCAACAACCCTTTGTACTTTCTGTTGCCTGAGTTGTGCTCTTGCTTTATTATCAAAAAAACGGTTGCTTAACAACAATCTTTCTAAACTTATGCATATTATTGAGGTAATCCTGTACTTTCTGCTTAGCATTCTGCAATTGCTCCTCTTCTTATTCTGTGAGATTCCCCCATTCTGCAATATTTTAACATTTGTCACTCCCTGTAAATAATTCTTGTTGATTCTTAACCATATCTCTTTCTTTTATTTCCACCCTATTTTTAAACTACACTTTAACTTTATCCCACTCCTTAGCTATATTTTCAGAAGAAATTTCTATCTTCTCTAATAACTCCCAAATAATTTACATTACCCATTCGTTAAATTCCTCTGTTTTCAACAGACAGAAGGGAAAGCACCAGTGTCTCATTTTTATTTCATTACCCTGCATTTTTATTTTAGTTATTATTCATACGTGATTTTAAATTATTATTGGATGTGTATCAAAACTTTCAATTAAATACACATGTTGCTGTGAAATGTAAGCTCTGTCTAGCCTAGCCTAATTTTTGTATCTTGGGGAATAATATGTAAATTCACTCCAAACTCCCGCTACTGAACTCACATCTTCCATTCCAAACATCTTCATAAATGTCTTCAAAAATCTACCCTGCTTTATTATATTTTCTCTTCTGGGCCCCACAGACACATCTTCACCACTGCAAATCAAATTGCAGTCCCCACCTATAAGTAATATGCCCCACCGAAAGCTAATTATTTCTCCCAGAATTTTCTTTAGCTCCATTACAGAAGTTTTAGTTGGAATATAAATACATGCCAGTCTAATCCTCCTCCCTTGCCAGTAGCCCCTTGGTATTGCAAATTTACCATTATTATCTTATTTTATCCTCTTCTATCACTGTTTGAACTCATCTTGCAATTAATATAAGTACTCCTCTTTTTCTTTGTCCAAGATATTCCATTGAATAACCACCCTGAAAACCTTTCTTTATTAAATTCACATGTTCAGTTCTTTCCAATTGTGTGAAATATCTATATTTTTAAGACAAAAGTGCTACATTTTTTAATAAATCCGGTGCTTGAGTATAGTGCACCTTCTGTATGGTAATAAAAATGAAGTTGAATCTGCAGTTGATTGATTTCAGAAGTTCTACTTGTTTCTTGCAGGAAAGAGGTGCTGGATATAATTTTAAGCAGATGGTCAGCTACGCCACTATGTGTAATGATATAGAAGCTGGCTGTAGCAAAGGAGGATAGGAATATACTAGACTGAGTGGCATCAATTTTTCTAGAGTCAGGTTTGATGGAGACAGATTATGGAAAGATTTTGTTGGAGCTAAGAGTTTTAATAGTGCTCCAGAAAATTTGGAGTTCTCAAGATGTGTCATTTAAGGAGTCATACAATACTGCACTTTAGCTTAATTGCTTAGGATGTTAGCAGTCCATTTTTGCTTTCTTTTACCTCCCCCAGTTGACTATAAGTTGCTGTCAGTTCCTGCCCTTGTTCACATGGCCTACTGAGCTTGCCATATACTCCTGGGTATAACCTGATGAACGTCTGGGGCCAGTGAGGAGACCAAGGATGCTGGTACAGCATCAGACTGCATCATCACTGCAGATATGTTATCTGTGACAGTTATTACTCACCTCATCAGTGGTAGATTTCAAACAAGCAACACCTAGACATTTGAAGTGTGTATCAAATATTATAAGAAACTTGAGACCATGAATGATCATGGAACGTCATTTTGAATATGCTACCACAGAGCTGTTGGCCATTTGCAAGGAATAATGCATGGGTATGTTTTGAAATATATGGCACTCAGCACAAATTCTTGCAAATCCTTGATTTGCTAATCCATACCTGTACTCCATATCACACTACCAGCAACAAATGTCCTTTTTATAGTCCCTCTGTGGCGAGTGATGAACACTCATGCACAGATGGAAGGAATTACCTGCTCTGACTCCAGGCAGCAGATACACCAACATACAGGTAGTTGGCCTTTCTCAGCTGCAAATGTAAGGTATAATGAGTTATTCTCTTGTGGTCATCGTTTTACCACAACCTCATACACCTTAGATAACTTCAAATAATTGCTTGGTTTCTTTGTAGATAAGGGCCTGTATCAATGTTTAGTGGCTGTCATGTAATACAATTCCAGTGGTCAGTGGTGCTTGGATGTTCTGCCTTTTCATAAGGTAAATATGACAGTTTATCAGTATGACCATGCTGCTTTATTCCTTTATGTTTAATGTCATTGAAATGTTCTCTTACAATCAGTGTCCAACATTGCTGTCCTCAATGAGACATTTTTTACTTTACACCCTTCAAGGTTTCCACTCATCCAATGAACATTTTTTTGAGTTAAATATAGACACAAATGTCTGATGACCTGTTTCCATTGTGAATTGATTTTCATATAAACATTTGTGAAACTTCTTCACAAGAGCCATAGCTGGCTCACCTGGTGGCTAGTGCTGGTCATGTAAGTCCTGTCCCAATCCCTTAAAAGCTCCCCCCCGGCTCTTCAACTGGAAAAAACAGATAAAAAATAAAAAAAGACTTCTGCTGGGTTGAGACTGTTGGTAGCCATTTGGCCCATTGACTTCCTTCCATTCAAAGCCACGTCCCCTTCAATTTTCAAGGGAGCAGCAAAAAAAAAAAACAAAAAAAACACTTTGGCTGTATTTAATGGCTACTGAACTGCTGAGAAGTTTATCAGAAATGTGTGCTTTTAATTTTCAATCCTACATACAGTCTCATTTGTGACATGTTTTGAAAATTAGCTGCCCTTAGCAAAGCCTCCACTTACCGAATTTACCCTTGTTAAGTGCATGCTGTCAAAAAGAAATTGTTTGTATAAAAAACTCATGTTTGTCTCTGATAGCCTGAAGCAGACAGTCCTTTATCCTGACTTGGTTTTTCAATACATTAAATAGTGTCCATCATCTTTGCCCATTACCTAATTTGTAATGCTGTTTTAATGTTATTCTTGTATTACCTGTAGTACTTGGACCACTTCCTTCCTTTTGCTGAATGGCTGGCAGAAACACCACTGTGAAAATAACATTAGAGAAATTATATGTCTGTACAGACAGTTAATAACTGCTTCGAAGATTGTTCCCTGTACAACTGCCTTCAACCCTGTGTTAAGTCAATCTCTGTGAAATGCTTCACTGTGTCATGAATGCAAAAAAAATGTCCACTATCAGTGATTAGACCTAATGTGTGGTACCCATCTAATGGGTTTGTGGCAAATTAAAGCTATCTGCAAACACGCAGACATCATGCTTTTTCTTAACTTTACTACAAGCCCTGTGAGTAAGTGCCCACTCACTTCATTTTGCTTTTAAAACTTCTGCACTTTACAGCCTTGTGCCTAAGGGCATTGTTTAAACTCAATGAACTCATGGGTTGGTATTCTGTTTAAGCCTAGTCCTTGCCTTTACACCCTTAAGGTTTCCACTTATCCAAAGAACACTTGTTTGAACTTTTATTTTTGGTTTGATAATGAGGTAAGTGAGCTGGTCTGCTGAGGCTTTTCAGTCCTGACCTGAGTACAATTGTACAAATAGAAAAACAAATCAATGTATAGAGAATAGTGATAATTATTCCAATTAGGTCTGAATTCACTGGCACATGATCTGAGCAGTATCCACCAATGAATGCTTAATAGCCAACTTAAAGTCAGTCCAGCTAAGACAGTTGTAGTGATTGTGCATGCCACCCTTAAGAACAAGAATTTTCCTTCCCTGGACCCCTACACAGTTTATGGAATACAAGTTAGAATTCAACAAAACATGCATGATCTTGGGAGTTTTTCTTGATGGCAAATTGCTAGTAAGGGACCAGGTCCCCGTTGTCATGAAGGCAACATGTTTACATCTTACAAACATTTTCAGAATCAACCACATTGTACCATAATAAGACCTTGCTGTGGTTCTGCACACCATGATGTGACTTTTTGATTTCTGTAATTCCATGTGTCTGAGGAATCCTGACTCTGAATGAACTCATTTGCTTGCGACTGGTCCAAACCTCTGCAGCCTGACTATTAACTGGCATGGCTCATTACCATAATATCACACTGTCATATTATGACAGTCCTTCAAAACCTTTTCTGGCTGTTGTTATGACTGTAAATCATCTATAAAATTATTTTCCTTAATTATCTCACCCTAAATGAATGTACTTAGTGTCCCCCCTATTCTGACTCACTCCTTTGCCCAACGGACCCACCACACCTTTGTAATTTGCTAGCAGGGTAGTTCTGGGAGATGCCAGTGCTGAATAGCTTTAAGAAAACCCTAAAAGTCTCATTTATTTCATTTAAAATTTTAGTGAATATGTACTTCATTTCTTATTTATTTTAAAGTAACATAGCATCTGACTTACTTTATTATTCAAAAGCCTCTTCAATTTTGTATGTATTTTAACATAGTGAACTATTAATTTGTCATTTTTACTTTGTACTGTTGTTTAGCTTCTTATGCAAACAGATGTTGTTTTGTGTCATATATGAAATGAAACAATCACTTCAGCAGCCTGGTGGAAGTGTATTGGCAAGGCATTTCTCTTAAGCTTTCGTAACGGTTTTCTTATTGTTCTATATACATTTTTTTCTGTACTGGGATTTATTGACAGCATCAGGTATGATTATTTATTTTGGCTTTGTGAACATGGAGAATCTTATGGGGGTTGTCGTACACAGCTTCTTCTCAGAGAAGACTTATGTTCAGAGATTTCCTTTACCTGGCCTTATTACTGACAGACCCTATTACTGGGTACAGATAGGTGAAAACATCAGTTCTGGCAACAGTCAAATTGTGCAGCACTAGGGTGACTGCCAACAAAACCACTATGTTTATGGATCTTGTTGGTTCTTTTAACTTAACATGCAATGATAAGCCTTTCTGAACAAAAGCATGGACCAATATTTGAAGTTGAAGTACAGGGATAGCCACTTTTCTTAAAACTTTACAAAGTATAAAACAGAGTAATGCTTGTTCCAGCATCTCTTAAATATCTTGTGCAGAAATCACATTTTATGTCATAAAAAATGATAATCTACTCTCTGACTTTAGTTTTGCAGGAATTTCTAGATCTCAACGGTCTAGTATATGATCATAAAATTTGTTGGAATTTGGTTAGTTTGTCCTTTACCAATTTTTGTAAAGCATCATCTCTAGTACTTTGCATATAAATTACACCATCTTATTGGACTGGATCTTGGCCTACTTCATTTTCAGTCTTTGAATTTAGTGACATAAGTAAGTAACCAGTTTGGTGGATGAACCTGTTTGATGGTCATAACTTTATCTTGCTAGATTTGACTATGGTATCTTTCAACAAACAATAACTTGCTCTGTCAAAATAGTAAAGTACCAACATGCTCTGCCTCTGATGCTTAACTTTTTGTGTATAGTTAAAGTGCCGTCTGATTTGGGTCATAAGATCAGTTCATACAGTTCAGCTGATCATAGCAGTTCTAGATCTGACTTCTCTAATCTGACTTTGTTCTTTCTCTTCTAAGAAGCTCTTCCAATGCAACTGATCTATCTGGGAGACAAAAAACATTGGAGAAGATTAAAGACAATATGGAAGAAATCCAGGTTGGTAACCAACAGACCTCTCTTGCCTTTTTATTTGGAGCACTTCAGTGAGGAACTAGCTCTTAAATCCAACTATACAGATCCAGAGATTTATACAACAAAGAATTAATGGACCCAGATCTTTCAAAGGCTGGGATTCATACAGACAAGCATTTCACAGCTGCAAAGTAATACAATTCAAAGATTCCCCACTGCAAGATGATCTGTGCTGCTTATATATAAAACAGGGCTAGCAAAGCACTATAAGTTGGTGAAATGGAGAGAACACATTATGACAACAAGAAACTTTAGGCAGGCTCAATAGAGAGGTCACACTATCAAAGTGAGTGTGACTGGAGTGGCTGATATCACAGAAAGTAGGCCCAAGTGGGTGTTAGTCTGTGCACACTGACATGATCACCAAAGAGCTCCACCCATTTTACCCTACAAATAGAGAGGAAAGGAGAAGATCGAAAAGTAACAAAAGAGGGAAAAGCAAGCAGAGGAAAAGACTCTAGGGTAATCAAAATAAATAACTGGGGGGCATGGATGAAGGGCTCATCTTTGTGGTAAAGGCTCCAATTTTTATAGAGGAAGAGAAGGGTGGTTGGGGACAGTAGTGAAGATTGGCAGGGAATTGGATAGGTGAAGAAGAGAAAGTTGCAGAAACACATAAACATAAAAAGCAGACATATATAGACAAGGGTGGTACTGACAAAAATGTAGGAATAACAATGGATGGCTATATATTGAAAGAGGGTATCCACTTGGTGATGAAGAAGACTGGATGTTAAGCAAGGTGGGGAGACATACAAGGTAGGGTAACACAAGTATGTGAGTAGGGCAGAGTACACACTGGGGCACAAGTCCAACCCACACAGACATCATTCACCTTTGTGGATGACATCATGTGCAGGCTGTGGCTCTGATGGCCCAACTGACAGCACCTGCAGGAAGTGCAACTCAACCAGTCTTGTGAGGAGGTGCTCCACAGTCGTGAGGCAGGCATTCATCTGCTAGTGCACCTTAGATATCACTGGCTTATGCAGCTGATGATGGGTAACCAAAGGGGATCCCTCTAGGTAACTATAAGAAGAGAAGCTTCTGCTTCCCTCATGAGTAGTGGCCATGGAGGCCACTGCCATTCCTTTAGGCTGCCTTCAGCAATATGACCTTTATTCCCCTGCTGACAGACAAGCCTGGTGTCCACTGATGTCCCAGTGCCACAGGCTATTGACTGGCACAGTCTAAAGTGACCACTGCTATTCCTCTGCCACCACAAATGGGCCTGCAGAAGGAAGAGAAAACATATTTATTAGTATATACATATACTACATATATTATTAAGGCCATACCATGGAGTAGAGTATATGGCATATGCATCTAGTGCTGGTAGAGGCATTCCTGCCTCCTAAGACATCCTTCAAAGTTTTCCCTTCACTCCTTTGCCACTGTCAGACTAAGCAGGAAGAAAGTAGTACAGTGCTGGATCTGTAATAGTTAAGTAAAAAGAAGACTCTTACAATAAAACTCTGGCTAGCTGTAGGTTACTCCTTTGACATCAGAGGCTAAATCTGTTCTACTTCGCTAGGTATGACTTTTTGGTACTTGGCTACTTAGTCTCCCTAATGATTTTTAGCACATCTTTAGAGTAAAAGTATCCAAAAGGAAGTAAAAACATGCCTTCCAAGTTGCTAGACTTGGGGGTCAGGATTGGGTGCACTGTGTCAGAAGGCTGGTATACGGTGGCAACAATAAAGTTTTCTCCCTTGTCAGATGTAGCAGGTAGGAAAACCAGTACTGCCTGAGACAGGAACAATCAGTATCATTTCTGGTCTCTCCTCTTTGATATTTTGAATAACCCTGGAGAACAAGGAAACTGGAGTAAAAGAAATAAAACACAGACACCTCCAATTCAGGGAAAAGATTACTCAAGCTTGTCTATAGAGAGCTGTGAAACAATTTGTTTTCAGTTGTTTGTTGACTAGAAAAGCAAACAGCTATATCTCTGGTACATCCCATTGCTGGTAAGGGCTAGGAAAGTCCCTCTGTGCAGCATTCATGCATAAGGATATGCAGAGGTCTTACTCAACTGTTCTGTCATAGAATTCTTTGTGAGGGAATGTAGGAGACTGTCAGGAGTAACTTGCACTGCAAGACCTGATACCAGGCCTGCATAACCCACCTATACAGGTGATAACTGTGAACCTTCCTCTGTTTGTTTAGGTACCACATCACTGTAACATAATCTCTTTATAATACCTTTAGAACCCCAGGCACCCAGATTGTCTTGAATGCCCTCAGAACATAGATAACTGCTAGCATTTATTTTATGTTTACTTGCAATGTTCTGTCCTAAGAGTTCCATGTGCTCTGCATTTTGAAGTCTAAATTACAAACACCCTAAGCCTCATATGATGTCTCTGTGGTTAGGGTCTGGTTGTGAGCTGTTTGTTTGTTTGAAGGGCATCCCCTCATTTGTTTGAATTTGATATATCCCTAAGCTATAATTTCCTTTTTATACAAAGTACCACTGGGAGGCATTTATGTAGGGGTTCTAATTGTTGGCCGTTTGGGCTTTAGGAACCATTGAAACCATCAGGATGGTTGATGCCATGCTGCCAAGAATCTTCAAAATGTGTTTGTCAGTCACCTGGAAAAGTCTGCTATGTTTCTAAAGAAGGAAGGTAAAGCCTCCATACTGTCTACCAAAAGAAGGACCATGTAGACATTAGTGTCCAGGAGTGCCCCGGGAATGCCATCTTCTGAGCTGGCCTCAGGGTGGGCTTTAAGTGGTTGTGAGTAAAATGTATTCAGACACCACAGAGTATAATCTACATCCATGAGTATTTCCTCTAGAGATTAAGCATGATCAAACAACTTTCTGGGCAAGGATACATGTCGATGTCCTTGGTTATGCAGTGTGCTATCAATGGAGACAGGCATTTGGTGAATACTATGGATGCAGTACCTAAACTAAAGGGCAAGAATGTAAATTAATAATGCAGGGTGCCTCCCATATACCTCATGTACTGCCCATGTCTTCTGAAAATTAGTATTTGAATCCTTGGGTCGACTGCAACCAGGAGTGTTTAGGCGCTCAGAAGTTTGAGCAATGCCTTCAGGGTCAACATTTTAAAATGTTGGATTTTCAGATGTTTGTTTAGTTCTAGCAGAATTAGGATTGGTCAGCAGGGACCATCTTTTATTCACAGCAGAAACAACCTTGAGTACAATCCTCTTCCTTTCTGCCCTGGAGGCACCTCCTCTATGGTACATTGGTCCAACATTTCCACTGGGATAGGTTTTAGTAGGTGCTGCTGATGTTTTGTTACTGATCAAGTTTGCCTCTTCTGTGGCCTGATCATGAATTAAAGTCTGTATCCTGTGGAGACTATGTTGTGAACCCACTGATTTGTGGTTACTGAAATCCACTGTTTGGTAAAAGAAGCCAGCCAGACGCCTCTCTTGGGGATTTTTTGGAAAAGTGGGTTTGGGTGTGAAGGCTAGGAATGGGAACTTTTGTGGTTTGGAGGGAGAAAGCCAGTGTAATGAAACCTTCAGATCCCCCTACCTCTCTCTCTCTTATAACATTGCATTTTCTTCTTCTGAGTGGTCTTTCTACCTTTAGCTTGTTTGCCCTTGCCTTGTCTCCAACAGAAGGGTCCTTGCTTAAAATTTACTTCTATTATGTTTGAGGATAGGAACGTGGAACATATCTCCCACTGTCTTTGTAGTCCTCCTATTGTTTTCTCATTTCCTGAAAACATAAGCATGAGGTTCAAAGAGCAACTCTTTAAGAAGGGGTGTACTGAAGAGCTGTACCTGCACATCATCAAAACAGGACTTGGTCATCAGCTGTCTCTTTAATACTGGCCCCATTGTGGCACCCCTGGATGCAGAATCTACAGTACTGTACCCACATTTTACAGCATGCTTCTCCAATTGCATGAAGTTTGAGCTTGTCTAAGGAGGGCAGTAATTTGGTTTTGATCATGCACTCTCCCACAAACTGCTTGAAGGCATATTCCTGATATTTTAAAAGGTGAAATTAGCAGTTTAAACCCCTAAACGTCACGGTAGCACAAGCATACACATTTTCTTCAAACTTAACAGTATGCTCTCCCTATCATTACATACCACATTGCACTTTATAGCCAGCATGGCTATTCTAGCAGATTTCAGAGACACTGTATCTGGATCTGTAGTAGGGCTTTTATAATGAAATGTATGAGGGTTCCTGCAACCTGTAAAAAAGGCCTACTGGGAGTGGGACATGTGGATTCTGGCCCTGGAGAAGTAGAACCAAAGACATCCAGGAGAGTTTTCTGGACCAGAGAAACAGATACTGGTCTGAATGGCAGAGTCCCAGAAGGTCCATGTCTCTTTCAGGAAGCTGAGAGCTTGTGAAATTGCTACAAGAAATGCTTTGTCATTAAAGAGAGGGAACCCCAAAGTAGAGGGCTTCTGAGGGTAAGCTAGAGATCCATGTGTTTTCACTATCTGCATCACAGTATAGAGGGAATGACATATTTGAGTTGCAATCCAGATCTTCCTCTCATTCCTCTGAATCTAAAGAGTCTGAGTCCCTTATATAAGGCTGTACACTTTTCTTTTTGGTTGATTAGACTCTAGACATACAGGGCTGTGCTGGATCAGACTTCAAACTCTGTAGAACTGAATAAATCCCAAAGCCAACTTAGCCCAGTCTTGGGAGCAAGGCAGGGATGGGCTAGGGACCGCTGTCCCAACAGGTGGCAGTTCTTGCTTGTTATAGACCTCAGAGATATGTATCCTTTGATGATGGGCATCCATAATGGATTTGGAAGCCTTTGGGAAGAGGCATCCATGTGGTCAGCATGCAAGTCCAAGGAAATGTAATTCTTATTGAAAATGTCTGCTGGTTTCTTTTTTGTTCATGAATGTCAAGAAAGACTTACATCTAGCCCTGATAGTCTTAAATCTAAATCCTATACCACAATTACTGATGTTCTATTCGAACTACAAATAGTAAGCACACTAATCACAGAAGTTTACATGTCTGTGCGTGGCATATGCCTTGCAGATATCTAACTAATCTTTTTTTAACAAATCCAGATAACAAAAGGCTTCATCGAAAATTTGAAATAGAAGGGTTCCCAATGGAGTACTTATCTGCTTTAATCTTCTGTCAATGTCCACACTTAACAAACTTATGAATGCAATCTCTGTGTGAAACAGCTTATAGAACATCAGCAAACGTGTCAAGAAGGAACTAAAAATGCCATGAGTGGACATTTCCTATATACTAAGTACAGGAAAATGTCTGAGGTAAGGCAACATCAGTCCAAACAAGGGGGAAGAGTGTGCAACTGTGAAAGTTGCCAAGGTGTCAGAACTCAGCCTGTGGCAGAGTTCACTGAAGTTTTGACTATCACAGTGATCTATACATTGAAGCTCAGACTCTGCAATCTTTAAATGGCTCAGTCAACACACAGAGTATAAACAAGGGTGATTTTCACTGCTAATCAAGGAGACAATCAACACAACACAACGTACAGGCATCTCTCTTTACCAGATTCATAGAACAGGTTGAGGCTGAAAGAAAAAGAAAAAGCAATAAACTAATAAATTTACTAGATGCAAATGATTAACAAAGGGCAGGTGGCAATTAAGAAGCGGCTATACCACTAGACTTACCTCAAACTGAGTAAAAAAGAACAGATTAATAACAAAGTAATGTTACAGAGGAATCAATTGTTAATATGATATGAGAGCAGTGAAAGAAAAAAACAGCTAATATTCAGCACCAGCATTTATAGTACCAAGCAATGGAGTACAGTGAACCATCACGGGTAAAAAGTACATACAAAAGCAGCTTCCCAAACATCTAAACCCTTTCTTACTGTTTTTGGCTGAGTTTTTATCTTTAAAGGTCTTGAAATATTCTCATGAAAGTTTTAAGGAATCACTCAAGTATAATTACTCACACATTCAGAGTCTGTCTTCTTAGCATCAAAAACAATCAGCTACATTATGAATTTTAGTGAAAAATCAGTTTACGTAATTTTTATCTAGATTTCAAAAAAATAAAAATATCATTTTTGTCCAGAAATGCATATTTTTTTAATCACATCAACACTGCACATTAACACTCTAAAGGGAACTGACAGCTACACTTTTATGCTACGCTGAATGTTTTATAAATGCTACAGTTTACCAATTTCTGACTGCAATTTTGACTTCAATTTAACCATAATCAAAGGTGTAAGAAGGTAAGGGCAAATAGGGTAGCTGTCCAGAATTCAGGCTGCTGAGAGGTATGACAGAAGCTGTAAGAGAGGTGCCAATTTGTCCATTGCTGCTGCTTATAGGTATCATGTATTTGTGTTGGGAACTGTAACAAGGTGCTGGTATAGCTCTTTGCAGCAGTCAGTTTAGCATAGTGTGATACAGTACAGTAAAGAGCCAATGTACAAAATAGCTCTTTGTTTAGACCCAACACCTTTTTTAGTTTTTAAAGTATAAACGACAGTCGGGTAGTAAACTGTAGTAGGAAGTTAACATTGCTCTTTGCTACAGTTTAGTAAAGACATTTGATAAAGCAAAAGAGATAATTTTTTTGTTTGGTCCTTAACCAACTTCAATCTGGATAGGTTTATAGGTTCATAGGTAGGTACTGGGCTATCTGCCCGAAGGCATATATTAGCCCAGCCACGTTGTGCGGTATTCACCGCCCCTTTGGTTAGTTCTCTAGGCCCGTGATCTAGCAGCTAGTAACCTTGGCCCCTATCTAGTAGAGCTGTTGGTATGATCCTTGGTGTGAACTTTCTGTTACCCATCCACTCGTCAAGGTTTCTCTTGAAGAGTGATAGTGAGGGGCTCTGTCTTATGTAGATCGGGACCTTGTTCCATAGCAAGGGAAGTCTTTGTGAAGGGAATCTATCCCTCCAGTATGTTCTATTCATTGTTGTGCTGAGGTTTATATCCCTAGAGCATGTAGCTTGAGTAGATTTGGTTTTGCTAAGATGGAGCATGTTCAACAGTTCTGGGTTGGACATGGCTCTGTATGTTAGACAGAGATCGCCTCTGAGAAGGCAGTATGCAACAGAGAAAAGCCTTAGTTTTTTCAATCGTGCTGCATAGGGCAACTGTTTGAGCCCAGTAATTCTCTTAATGAGATACCTCTGTGGTCTCTCCAGCTGCTGGAGATGCCTAGCCAGGTACATTCCAATTGGTGCATTGTATTCAATAATGGGTCTGATGAGGGAAGAGTAGAGGGGCACCACTACATCCTTAGATCTTGATACAAACCCTTTCATGATCAGATGGGTCACATAGAAGGCTTTTCTAGCCACCTTGGCAACATGGTTATCAAAGAAAAGCTGACTATCAACTTGGGTCCCTAGATCCCTTATTACTTCTTCAGATTTCAGGGGGTTACATCCTATGTGGTAGTTTGCGGATACTCTGTTTTTTCCAAAGGGGATTACTATGCATTTTTTAGCATTTAGCTTGAGACCATGGCTTTGACACCATGCATCAGTCTCATTAAGGCCCTTCTGGAGGATATCCATGTCGGCTGGAGACTCTATTATAGTACCCAGTTTGCAAGTCGTCCGCAAACTTGGTCAGCCACAGCCCTTCAGTGTTTGCCTGTACTTCTGAGAAGTATATGCCAAACAGGAGGAGCCCCAGGACAGAGCTCTGAGGCACACCGTTCATTACTGGTCTGGATTCTGACATAGATCCCACTACTCTTACTTTGTGGGATCTGTCTGAGAGCCAGTTTGCGATCCATCTTGTGATGTAAGGGTTTATGCCCAGGTTGGTGAGTTTATCAATAATACCTGAATGGGGAATGGTATCAAATGCTTTAGCAAGGTCAAGGTAAGCCGTGTGTACCTCCTTTCCCTTATCTATAGCCTGAGTAACTGTCTCAAAGAAGTCCACCAGGTTCAGGAGGCATGATCTGCCCTTGACGAAGCCAAACTGTGTGGGGTCAAGTGTTTGGAGGTTCCCAATCTCTCCATTTATGAGTTCCATAATGATTCACTTCATTGCCTTACAGATCAGACTGGTCAGGCTTATTGGTCGGTAGTTCCCAGGATTGGCTGTGGGCCCACCCTTGTGCAGCAGAACCACCGTTGCTGTGTGCCATTCTATGGGCACATATCCTGTCGAGAGGCTGAGACTGAACAGGGTATTCAGATGTGGGGTTAATACATTTGGGAGCTTGTGTATGACACAGCCTGGGACACCATCTGGTCCCATGGAGGCAGTGTTTTTAGCTTTAGATAGAGCCTTATTAACCAACATATCAGTAATAATTGGAGTTACACAATCCCCTGGAATAGTAATAGGCCCTGTAGGTGGTGGTGATGGGGAGAAATTTGCACTGAACCTGTCAGCCAAGATGTTGGCAATGTCAGTGCGATCAGTGTATTTTGTTCCATTTTGTACTAGCTCAGAACAGACCTGAGTGTTGCTCTTTAGGTTTTCGACGTAACCATAGAAGGCCTTATGGTTATCCTTGGCATCCTTGGCAACTTTCTTTTCGAAATTGGCTTTAGTTGACTTGATGAGGGCCCTCAATTTCTTACTAATGCTGATCAGGGATGATTTTTCTACTTGAGATTTGGCCTTTTTTTGTATAAATCTCCTCCTTTTATTGGATGGAGGACAGGTGCCATAAAGAGGCACTGCCCCTGGTACCAACAGATCCTTGCTATGCTCCAACTACTTTCAGATATTACACCAAAAAGTCATGACAAAACTCCTGGAAAGTTAGCCATACACAGCACACTGCATGAGCTAACAGGTCTTAGGGCAAAGAGAAATGACAAAAATGAAATATCTCAAATAAACTGCATGTTTGTTTGAACAAGTTAAAAGAAGAAACTTTTACTAAAACATTTAAAATTACAAACAGGGCACCTTTCTGAGGCATAAGTATTATTTTTAGTTCTGACTTCATAAAAACACACTGATGACATGACTCAGATTTATAATGAGCTTGTCAGCCAGAAAAAAATATACCGTATATCATATGTATATGATATAAAAAGAATGGGAAAAACAGAGCATGCAATGGGCTTTACAGACCTATTGTTGGTACCAAGCAATATAAGACTACACATAGAAACTGTTCAAAATGTTTTAATACACTTCTCAGAAACATATGAAGACAAATGATCATCGCATGTATTTTCTTATATTCATGTACTGTTTGTTACTACAAAGGAGTCTAAATCTGGGACTTCCCTGTTCAGGACAAAAAAAATGCAAGATTAAAACAACAAACAAATGCTGAACATGCGCTGCATTTCCCAACAGTAAAAAGAAGTGTGTTGAGTGATTTAGCCTTGGTAAAAATAATAACACATCACGTTCTGTTCTACCCTGTGCTTAATAAACAATTTTTCCCAGCTTTTACTTCATCCTTAAATTTCATTACTTTATTTTTGTGTGTGTGTGTGTGTGCTGAACCCAGCTGTCCTTCTACTTTCAAATTATCATCCTCAATAGCCTTCCTGGGCCCCAAGATCCCCATTTATCACAACAACCCTGAACTTTATGTTTACAAACAAGATAATTATGCTTCTTATTTTATACTGAAAAAAACTGAGTCAGCTTATATGTTTTCTTGATAGTTGCAAAACAGGTTTAAAATTTTTAATGTTCAGTGGGGGAGGGGATAATATCCATCAAGTATTACAAACAGTGGCAAATGTGAGTTTTGCTCACATCTGTTGTGCATGTTTCTCTGTCATGCTGAGTAATATACCGATAAATAAATACCTTCTGTAGCAGCATGTATTCTGTACAAGTAATTGTGCAATCAAGTTCTTGACAATTTAATTATGACTATATGAAAAAGATGGTACCGCCCTTTGTGCATGTTCATTGTTAAACAGTAAAAAAATAAATGTCCACATAGCAAATGCTGTTTGCCAAATTACAGAAGTGATCACAGTTATGACACTTGATACAGTCTGGCTCTGCGGCATAAAAGGATAAAGCCCTAACTACAACACAGACAACCCAAGTTTGACTAGCATCTCAGGTACAGCAAGAGCTGGAAAGCAAAGGGTAGGAAGGAGTGAAAAATGCCAGCTCAGTACCTCGGGGAGGGGGAAGATAAATGGTCATCCAGTGGCTGTTTCACCACATGCAGTCACACAGATTTGCTAATGATGAAGTGAGAGCTGTAACCCTCCTTAGCACATCGGTAGGATTACTCGCATGTGGGTGGGGGGGGCACAGCAGCCCCCTCCTTAGTGCAAGCAGCCGCATGATCACCAAGTGGTGTGGTTAGGGCCTTTATTATAAATGGCCACATTGCTCAAATCAGTAGCTGCCACCAAGGGCACAAAGACTTCCATAGTTGTCTGGATGTCAGCCCCCTCCCCCACGGTAGGCTCTCACCTCCATGTTGGTGACTTCCCAGTGATTGGGAAATGATGGGTTCAAAACAAATAGGAAAGGGGTGATGAATGGCAAACCTCAGAGAAAAATAATCTAATAAAGCAAAAAATAGTCAATAAAAAGAAATCAAAGGTATGCACTTAAGCTATGGAAACCTGAGAAAAGTTTTCAATACATGCAGCCACTAAGCAGGAGAAAGTATCAGGAATAAACTGTATCAGAAAATACAAAGGCAATTAGAAGACTTATCAATGTACTAAGCTGAAGGTGTAAAACTCCATGTGAAGGAGCACAGAAACATCAAGGCCAAAGAAGCGCAGTCATAATACAACAGTGTAAATTTTAAGAGAGACCTCATTTAGAACATTGTGCTTAGTTTCAGATTTTTCATCTCTGAATGGGACAAAAGTGGATGCAGTCCAAATAATGGTTTCAGCAATGATATCCTCATAAACAGCAGCAATATTCCAACTAACTGTGACAGTGTTAAATAAAAAGCTAAGAAGCTAAATAGCAGTGGAAGGGTGTGAACAAACTGCAGGTGAATTTTCTCCTCTTCTGTAGAGAAATAAGT
Source organism: Protopterus annectens (assembly GCF_019279795.1). Taxonomy (NCBI): domain Eukaryota; kingdom Metazoa; phylum Chordata; order Ceratodontiformes; family Protopteridae; genus Protopterus; species Protopterus annectens. Next base: position 266,785,025 of record NC_056729.1, read on the forward strand.
CTTAAAATCTTTGCCAAGTATGACTATGACAAAGTATCAACACTAGAATTTAATTTTGATTCACTAAAATTAAACTGATGATGCCAGGAAAACAAATACAGCTTTTAAAAATCAGCTCTCTTTTAAAAGAATCAATTTCTTTTACATGTTTTCACATTTGCCTCCCCCCAATCCAGTTAACTGTCCAAAATGCTTATGAAAAAAAAGAAGTTATGTACTTACCATAACGTTCCATCTGAGTAGTTCTACTTCATTTGTTTTCAACCTGTGGGATACGGATCCATATCAGATCCGAGACGTCAGTTTCACCAGCATCTGATCCGAGCTCCAAGCTCCTCCCCTTAACCATAATACCTCTCCATCTCCTTCCTTCCCTCAGATCGAGTTTGCTGCACCATCCACCTAAACCTGACCCGATAAGACCTTATCACAACAGTTTATACATATAAAACCTACCAGTAAGAACAGGAGAGCCACAGAGGCGTTCTCTCCTACCTACCAGAGTAATAAACCATAAGGTCAGGGGGAAGGAGGGAAGGATGGTTGAAGCCAAATGAAGTAGAACTACTTAGGTGGAACGTTATGGTGACTACATAACTAGGGAGAAAGGATGGATTGGTATGAAGTGACACCCTGTCCTTATGGAAGACCATATATGGAGCTTTGATACACAATGCTTGGAGTTCGGAAACCCTCCTAGCTGAGGTAAAGGCTGTTTTCCAAGATAAAAATTTTAGGTCTACTGATGCAGCTGGCTCAAAGGGAGGGGCAACCAGAGCCTTCAAAACCAAAGTTGGATCCCAAGGAGGGGTAGGATCCTTCACCAGGGGTCTTAACAGAAATGTACCCTTAACAAAGGAGAGGGGATGAGGAAGTGATGAGTAGGTATGGTGTAAAGCAAAGGAATACAGAAGGTCAGATGGTAGTGGATTTTGCGAAAAGGATGGACATGGCTGTGGTGAATACATATTTTAACAAGAGGGAGGAGCATAGGGTGACATACAAGAGTGGAGGGAGATGCACACAGGTGGATTATATCTTATGTAGGAGGGCCAGTCTAAAGGAGATTGGAGACTGTAAAGTGGTGGCAGGGGAAAGTAAAGTTAGGCAGCATAGGATGGTGGTTTGTAGGATGACATTGGTGATCAAGAAAAGGAGGAGTGTGAGGGCAGCACCAAGGATCAAATGGTGGAAACCGAAAAAGGGTAATTGTGAGGTGGAATTCAGAGAAGAGTTAAGACAGGCATTGGGTGGCAGTGAAGAGTTACTGAATAGCTGGGTAACTACAGCAAAGCTTGTAAGGGAGATGGCTAGAAAGGTTCTTGGTGTGACATCTGGAAGGAGGACAAGGAGACCTGGTAGTAGAATGAGGAAGTACACGAGAATATACAGAGAAAGAGGTTGGTGAAGAAGAAGTGGGATTGTCAGAGAGATGAAGAAAGTAGATAGAAGTATAAGGAGATGAGGTGCATGGGAAAGAGAGAGGTGGCGAAGGCTAAGGATAAAGCGTATGAAGAGTTGTATGAAAGGGTAGACACTAAGGAGGGAGAAAAGGACCTGCACCAATTGGCTAGACAGAGGGACCAAGCTAGTAAAGATGTGCAGCAGGTAAAGGTGATAAAGGATAATGAGAAAAACATACTCACAAGCGAGGAGAGTGTGTTGAGCAGATGGAAAGAGTACTTTGAGAGGCTGATGAATGAAGAGAATGAGAGGGAGAGAAGGTTGGATGATGTGTGGATAGTGAATCATGAAGTGCAGTGGATTAGCAAGGAGGAAGTAAGGATAGCTATGAAGAGGATGAAGAATGGAAAGGCTGCTGGCCCAGATGACATTCCTGTGGAAGCATGGAGGTGTTTAGGTGAAATGGCAGTGGAGTTTTTAACTAGATTGTTTAATGAAATCTTGGAAAGTGAGATGATGCCTGAGGAATGGAGAAAAAGTGTTTTGGGACCGATTTTTAAGAATAAGGGTGATGTGCAGAGCTGTAGTAACTACAGAGGGATTAAGTTGATCATTCACAGCACAAAGTTATGGGAAAGTGTAGTGGAAGCTTGGTTAAGAAGGGAGGTGATGATTAGTGATCAGCAGTATGGTTTCATGCCAGGAAAGAGCACTACTGATGTGATGTTTTCTCTGAGAGTGTTGATGGAGAAGTAGAGAGATGGTCAGAAGGAGTTGCATTGTGTCTTTGTGGACTTAGAGAAAGCATATGACAGAGTGCCTAGAGAGGAGTTGTGGTATTGTATGAGGAAGTTGGGAATGTCAGAGAAGTATGTAAGAATGGTACAGGATATGTATGAGGGTAGTGTGACAGCAGTGAGGTCTGCGGTGGGAGTGACGGATGCGTTTAAGGTGGAGGTGGGATTACATCAAGGATCAGCTCTGAGCCCTTTCTTATTTGCAATGGTGATGGGCAGGTTGACAGACGAGATCAGACAGGAGTCCCTGTGGACTATGATGTTTGCAGATGACATTGTGATCTGTAGTGAGAGTAGGGAACAGGTGGAGGAGACCCTGGAGAGGTGGAGATATGCTCTAGAGAGAAGAGGAATGAAGGTCAGCAGGACTAAGACAGAATATATGTGTGTGAAAGAGGATGCAGGGAGTAGAGGTGGTGAAGGTGGATGAGTTTAAATACTTGGGATCAGCAGTTCAGAGTAATGGTGAGTGTGGAAGAGAGGTGAAGAAGAGAATACAGGCAGGATGGAGTGGGTGGGGAAGAGTGTCAGGAGTGATTTGTGACAAACGAGTACCAGTAAGAGTGAAAGGGAAGGTCTACAAGAGGGGTCATGAGACCAGCTACATTATATGGGTTGGAGACAGTGGCACTGACAAAAAAGCAGGAGTCAGAAACTGGATGTGGCAGAGTTAAAGATGTTAAGATTTGCACTGGGTGTGACGAGGGTGGACAGGATTAGGAATAAGTATATCAGAGGGTCAGCCCAGGTTGGAAGGTTTGGAGACAAAGCCAGAGAGACAAGATTACGTTGGTTTGGACATGTGCTGAGGAGGGATGCAGAGTATATTGGGAAAAAGATGCTAATGATGAAGCTGCCAGGTAGCAGGAAAAGAGGAAGGCCTAAGATAAGGTTCATGGATGTGGTGAGACAGGACATGCAGGTGGTTGGTGTGACAGAGCAAAATGCAGAGGACAGGAAGAAATGGAAACAGATGATCCACTGTGATGACCCCCAACGGGAGCAGCCTAAAGAAGAAGAGGATGCTAAAGAAACCCTGTTCTCCCCAACATGAAAGTTGGAAATGGCAGCCAATTGAACTTTCACTGTAGATAGAATAGCTAGCATCTTGATTAAATATATATGCCAAGAAATCCAACACCGCTGAGACAGGAGCTGTGAAAGGATCCAGATCCCTTTGAGAAGCCCAGATGGAAAAATGCTTCCACTTACTGCGGTAAAGCTTCCTGGTAGATGACTTGTGAGCTGCCATCAGAATAGTCTTAACCAGAGAAGATAAACTGGGAGTCCTAGCTATCATGGGAACTGGAGCAGCCAAGCAGTGAGCTTTAGACTGTCCAGATTTGGATGTGTAACCCCCGAGGGGTGAGAGATGAGATCTGGAACTGGCTCTAAGATCCATGGAGGAGCTAGGAGATGAGACCAGAGTAAGGGAAACCATACTTGGTGAGGCCAGAACGGGGCAATGAGGATCACTGTGCTCCCCAGCCTGTGAGCCTTCTGGAGGAATTTCAAAATAAGAGGTAAGCATAGAGAAGACCGGGAGGCCAAGAATGAACAAGAGCATCTCTGGGGGCCTCCCCCTGCAAGGGGTTCAGGGCGAAGACCTCGCTGCATTTCGCACTGGAAGGAGATGTGAAGTGATCGCAGCAAGGCCAACCCCACTTGACGAAAATCTGCTCCACCACTGAGGGATTCAGTGACCACTCGTAAGGCATCAGAATAGTCCTGCTCAGTTTGTCCGTCAGTATGTTGGACCATCCCAGAATGTGCATTGCTATCAGAAACCAGTTGGTGGAGATCACCCATTCCCACACTCTCATGGCCTTGCAACAGAGGGGATAAGATCTGGTTCCTCCCTGCTTGTTGATGTACCACACTACTGACATATTGTCTGACTGTACTGCAATTGTTCCCAGAGGGAGAAAGACATGAACGGCCTGCAACGCCAAAAAGACTGCCCTCACCTCTAGAACATTGATATGCAACTTGGTCTCATGTAGGGACCACACGCCTTGGACTGTCCTTCCTGAGCAATGCCCCCCCAGCTGGGAGGCATCCATGGTCACTGTGGCTTGGGGAGGGTTTGCATTGAACAGACATCCCTCGACCAGTTCCAAGGAGTGTATCCACCAGAGGAGGTACTCCCTGCCAACCCTGCTGATGTGTATACGATGCATCAGTGGCAGATCTAACCATGACCACTGGACTGCTAACGTCCACTGTAGAACCCGCATATGAAGACGAGCACATAGAAGAAGAAGAATAACAGTGGCTGCCATTGAACCCAAAACTCAAAGTACCATCTCTGCTGATGGAAGGTGTGACTGAATAACCAGAGACTTATGGAGACATAAGCTCCAAATTCTCTCCGGGGTTAGAAAAACCTTCATTTGTAGAGTATCTATCCTTGCTCCAATGTATTCTAGAACCGGGAATGGGATCAGAGAGGATTTTGCTGTGTTGATAGTGATTCCCAGGTGGTCTGACAGCTTCAAAAAGTAGTCTCTGTCTTGAAAAAGTAGATGCTTAGTGGGAGCAATAAGAAACCAATCATCTAGATCTAGATCATTTTTAAAATCCCCCTGGTCTGGCCAAACGTCCCTAGCTCTCCGGGTGGTGTGTGGACCCCTGTAAGTCCTGTGTGGAGTCAGAGCCGATCCCTCTATTTGAATCCCTGTAAAGCTAATAATATCCTACTGAATAGTAGGGAAACTCAACTTAGAAGCCCTTCAGAATCTTCCTGGACCCTCTACATTTCAGCCTCACAGTGTAGGTGTTATCCTACAGTATATGTATGTTTAAATGTAACCTTGTGAGTGCATTAACTTTAAATTACTGGTGCTATAAATTGTTAACTATTTTGTAAGGGCCACCACACCCATCTCTCTATTAACTTATCCCCCTTCTCCTACTATCCTAGTGGAGTTAGTGCTTGCCCTGCATTATCCACTAGAGGGCAGGGGAGCTCAGGCTTTGGATACCTTCTCCCACTGGTTGTAGAACCTTTTTTCAATGGTTGTAGAACCCAACTAGCCCTGTAGACCAGCCAGACTCTGTTATCTGTGCTTGTACTTTCTATTCATGTACTTACCCCTATCCCATACCTGCTTGAAAAGGGAATTATCCTAGGTAAATCTGGGAGCATTACTATATAGATACCTCTGACTATCACTACCTCTGACTATCACTACTGTTGTTACTGGCCCCTCAATTACTCCCTCTGTATTAACCTGCCTGTGGTAATTTCTCTAAATACCTCTCTCGCTGTTCAAAACTGTTTCACGTAACTGTCTCCCCAGCACAGCTATACCTTTGTTCACCTTGTATTCTCTGCTACTTAGTAACTATATATTGTCTCTTACCTTTCCTGTGCCTGTAGAACTCAGTCTCTCTCCATAACTGATTGCCTCTCAGTCTCTCTCAGCTGTAACCCGCTCCATTCGCCCTACGGGCTCACTCTGCTCCCCTACCCTACCCCCAATTCCCACCCACCCCCAGGGGTCCTATTCTTATACCTCTCTTACCACACCCTCTCTCACTTCCAACCTATCTCATGCATCACCCCTCCCCACAAACTCTAACCACACCCCTACCTCCTTAACAATCACTTTCAATAAGCCACTCCTTAGAGTACCCCTATCATATCCTCCTATTTTTAACTCATCCATATAATATCCCTCTCTTTTCTCTTCCTGTACTCCTTTTATCTTCCTCCCCTTCACATCTCACTCCCTATTATATCCCTACACTTGAGCTCTTATTTTACAAACTTCTCCCAAGATGCCTCTCCCTAATCTAACCAAGCTAACACTTATAATCATACTCTCAACTACTCTCATCTCAACCTACCTTCTTACCTCCCTTGAAAGACTGCACTATTTCCATCTTAACCATTCTCACAAACTGCAATCTACACATACATATCCTTCGATAGACATTCTGACATAACTTCCAATCCCAGTTACCTACTACCCAAATACCATAGACTCTCCCACATCAAACTGAACCTACCCTCAGAAAAAAAAAATGAAACTGTTAACCTACCTTACATACAACTCAGGAACAAAACTAAATAATTCCACTTTGAAAGATGGCGACGTCCACCCCAACCCTGGACCTACCAACCCTACAATCCAAACAACTCACTCTAATCTCAATAGCTCTCTCCGAATAGGGCATCTTAATATCCAAAGCATCAATAATAAAGTAATGCACCTTCATGCCCTCTTAGATATTCACTCCTTTGATATCCTCTGCCTCACTGAGACTTGGTTGAAACCAGAAACTAAAGATAATGAAATTATTCCCCAAGGCTATAATATAGTGAGACAAGACCGAACAAAACGTAAAGGTGGTGGAGTAGCAATTCTATTTAAAAATGGACTTCATATCTCTACCCTCCCATCTAATCCAACCCAGGATAGCAACGCAGAAATCCTCATTACTAAGCCTGAAATCAACATAAACAAATCTTTATACATTATCTGCATTTATATACCACCCAGAAATAATATCACTACAATTGAGGCATTTCTTAGCTGGCTGTCTTCTACTTACCCCCAAGAAACAATAATACTAGGTGACTTTAACATGGACTAGAAAAGTGTTAGTGCTGAAAATCCTACCTCTCATATTAACCTCCATGGATATACCCAAACTATAACCTCTACAACCAGAATTAACAAACCTAACAAGAAAGAGAGTACCTTAGACTGGATTCTCATAAACAAAGTGAAACAATCTTACAAAATAGGAACCCTGCCTGATAATGTAAGTGATCATTCCTTGACCTACATTACTAGAGAAAAGAAAGACTTCCCAAACCTCCCCATCATTAGGACAGCACGCTCTACCAAACACTTTAAGGCAGAATTATTTTAAACTGACCTTAAAGCATGCAACTGGAACCCATTAAAATCCCTCCCACTTGAAGAGGCAGTACAGTATTTTAACACTGCATTCTTATCTATCCTGGATAAGCATGCTCCAAAACGTTCCATTAGAATGAAGTCTAACCCAGCCCCATGGCTTTCTAATGAAACTAGGAATCAAATTATACTTAGGAACAAAGTCTGGGCTAAATGGAGAACCTATAGAAATAGCTCTGATCACCTATATTTTAGGCAGCTTAGAAACAGCACAAAAAAGGCTATACTTACAGATAAAAAAAACTACTATTGTAAACTTCAGCAAACTCATCAAAATAATCCCCAACAGTTCTGGTCTTGCATTAATAAGCTCCTTTCCCCAGGTAACTCCCGAACACCCACCCCACTTGATGCAGATCCAAATGCTCCCCATCTAACTGCCAATACCTTCAACTCTTTTTTCATTGACACTATACAATCTCTAGCTACTCAACTTATCTCAGAAAACTCCAGCATTCCCATCGACTTACCACACTCTTTCACAAAATTCAAACTACAACCCATCTCTACTTCTCTCATCTATAAACTTATTCTAAAACTTAAGCCATGTACTCCATCTGCTGACCAACTTCCTTCCCAATTTCTCCAAAAAGCAGCTAAGGAAATTGCTTACCCTATATCTATCCTTATAAATAGGACAATCCAAGAAGGAACCATCCCAGATATTTGGAAAATCTCCCACATTATCCCCTTACATAAAGGCAGGAACTCTAATGATTACTCTATCGGCCAATTGCTCTCTTATCACCCCTAACAAAAATTATGGAAAAAGGCATTCACAAACAAATTCTATGCCATCTCTCTCAACACAACTTAATAGCACACTGTCAACATGGCTTTAGACCATCACATAGTACCACTACTGCCCTTCTATCCTTCACAGATACCATCAATAGAAACCGTAACAAAAACCTCCTCTCATCTGCACTCTTCATTGACCTCTCTAAAGCTTTCAACATGGTTAACCATACCCTCTTAATCAATATTCTGGAATCTCTCTCCTTTGATTCTCTGGCCTTAAAATGGTTCAGATCATACCTCAGCAATAGACAACAAGCAGTCCTCTGGGAAAATCAAGTCTCATCCTTTTACCTGTTACCATTGGGGTCCCTCAGGGCTCTATTCTTGGACCACCTCTCTTCTCCTTATTTATTAATGATCTCCATGTAGCAATTCCACAAGCCACTTGTATTCAATATGCAGATGACTCTACACTAATATGCTCATCAACTTCTCCATCTGAACTATATTCTCTTAATCAAGATGTTTTCAACACTATAGAAACATGGTTTACCAAACGCTGTCTCCTTCTTAATGCTAAAAAAACAAAACTCCTTCTCTTTACACCCACTACTAGGTCTTCCCCCTTAGACTTCTCAATCTTTTCAAATAATGGTACTGTTATTCTCCCTGACACTACCACTAAACTTCTAGGAATAACCATTGATAATAATCTCTCATTTGATTACCATATAAACAATACCATTAAAACAGTAAACAGAAAAATAGGCTCCTTATACAGAATAAAACCCTTTTTAACTTCAGCAGCCAGAGCCAAGATTGCTCACTCCCATCTAATCTCAACCCTCCTATATGCTTCACCTATATTTACCAACCTTAAGAAAACCAACCTTAACAAATTAGCAACCTCCTATAATAACATTGCTAGATTCGCTACTGGCAATCCCTTCAGAACCCATCACTGTTCAAATCTTAGACAACTAAATTGGCTCGAATTCCAAAACCATCTGATTATTCCCCCACTCACAATTGCCCACAAGATATTTTACCAACCCAATAATACCCCTATACTCTCAAAACTCATAGTCCCATATAATAATCTGAACTCCCTATGTTCTTCTAGCAAACTTCTTGCCAGCTTAACAAAGTCTAATAATGCAGCTGGTGACTCTCTGTTTACCAACACAGCAGGAAAACACTGGAACCTACTACCCACTGAACTAACTCTAACTACATCCTTGCCACTCTTTAAACAAAAACTTAGAAAACACCTCCAAATGCACTGGCTATGCCCTTGTAGTAACCCTGACTAACCATCCTCTTCACCCCTCTTTCTTCCTCTTCTTGCCATACTTCCAAACTTCTACATGCTTTTGACTTGTAAATAAGACTGACTCTTTTTTAAACTCTAATCAACTTAGTGTTTAAATAATTCTATCTCATATGATCTATTGTGCATAACTCTTACTATTCTATTTTTGAGCTGTCTTAAGCTATATTCTGCTCACTGTACTGTTTCTCAAGTATTTTTATCTATTGTACATAACTCTTACAGTATTATATCTGTTCTAGCTCTCTTAAACTTTACTCTGTTTTACTGTAACTTTTCTCAAGTGTTTTTATCTCAAGAATGTACGAACTACCTGTTTTTATTTTGTTATTTTAATCCTTTTTCACCATGTAACAATATTTTATACTTTGTATATCTGTGTGGAGCTTTTCTCCCCGGGCCTCTACTGAAAATGGAAATATATCCAGCTAGACTAGCTCAGTCAACAAATGTAAAATAAAATAAATAAATAAAATAGATACAGGAAGACCTGTGTCCCCTGAAGCCTCAGGTGAGCCACTACAACTGCCATGACCTTGGTGAACACCCTGGGGCTATGGTGAGACCAAAGGGTAGGGCTCAAAACTGATAATGATTGGCTCCTAGCCAGAAGCGGAGGAACCTCCTGGAGTGTCTCTGAATCTTTATATGGTCAAAATCACACAAAAGCACACTGAAGCTCGGTCTAGACAAAGATGGTCACACCATAAAGTCCGAGGGTATCCTTTAATTAAACTTCATTTTAACGCAACAAAATACAACCAACGTTTTCATCTTGTACCAAAGACTTCATCAGAAACAGGTAAAAAAATGAACAATTCACATATATACCCCTCCCCTTACATCATTATCCAATAAGCAACACAAAATAATTAGTACCATAAAGATAAAAACAATCTAATTAAGTCATGTGTACGTACTATTTTTAAAAAAAATCAAAATCAAATTAGCAATGCTACTGTAGTGAATAGTTATAACACCAATGTCAATCAGTTATATGACCTTATGGTGAAATATAAAACTCTTGGAATGGGCAACAATTACTTACAGG